>NW_009715514.1:0-61649 GCF_000703405.1 Apaloderma vittatum | reverse complement strand
TGCTAAACCTCATTTTATATGGCCGGACCAGCCTATACCCCCAACGAAAAGCAAGACTATTCACAGTTGCAGATTCTTGCTTTTAGCTTTTAATGTAAGAAAAAGCTTAATTTCTGGAGGGAAATTAAAACACTTTTGCTTAAATCACATGTATTCATTTTCCAGTTTGCTGATAACCCCACAAGTAGTATTTCCATCTGCTGAGCTGCCTTGAGAATGAATGTTGGAAACACAGGCCCGAATCACCTCTTCATTTAGGCTGTCACTTGCAATACCTGTTTGAAGACTGTTGTGTCCAGATTTGGTGGCCGGACTTTCTTGGACTACACTTCCTCTGTTGCCCACGGCATTTGACATCCAGTTATAGAAACTCACAGACGATGGTTCAGACAGCAAAGGGTGTTCAGATAACATGTCTGTGGCCACAGTATTTCCTACACAGATAAAGCAGAAGCTTTAGCATTTGTTGTGCCCAGGTCAGCAAAAACCAGATATGAATTTTACCGACAACAACTACTTACTATAAAAATAAACTTAATAGACATGGTTTAATCCAGTAAATTACATGTCAAGCAATACTACAGGGGCTACCACAGAAGTTACTCTACGACACTAATGGACGTTGCACTACAAGTGTCTTTGCAGTTACTGATCTCTACCATTAACTAGGACGAGCCATGAAGAAACCAAAGTACCTTTTTTTCTGAATAATATTTCATTCCCTGACAGCAAAGGAGAGAAATTTTAGAGAAAATGCAGTATCAAACTGAACTGGCTTTCTTTTATGTAAGTTATAACAAAGCATTCTGAAAAACAATTTCAACATACATATTTCAAGCATCTACAAAATACACTGGTTCAAAAGATCATTACTAAAAATTACTGCCAATTACGATACACAAACTAAGTTACTGGAACATTAGTTTCAAGCCACTTTTTGAAGGTCAAAAAACAATGACAAATACAGAACGATCATTTCCTTACTACTTCAAAAAGACTCAAATCATTATGCATTATACTCAAGAAGTAGGACAGCTAAGTAAAGGAAAAAATATTTTAATTTCTTAGCTGTTTGTTTGTTGGGTTTTTTTTAACCCTACCTGATGCACTCAGTGATTGCCTCTAGGCAATGGTATGGTGCAGCCAACTCTAGGAAATGCAACTAACCACTATGATTCTTATTCGGAGGAAAGAAAGGGAATCTTAAACCAGAAAGCCTCATAGTGAAAATACAGTACATTTACTAAATCATTAAAATAAAATCAGTCCTCCCTTGCCCTCCTGTTAGCTTACTTACACCTCATCATACCTGTTCTGGTTAAGGAACTACTTTTAACTGCCGTTGTGCTTCTTTGAGGAGTCCCTTCCAAAAGATTATGCAGGCTAGGAAAGCTCCCCGTCAGGTAGCTGAGCAGACTCTCTTTCCTTGGGCTTTCTCTGACTGCCGTTCCCGAACGGCCGACGTGCACCGGCGAGTCTGTAGCTGTATCTCCACTCGTGTAACTCAAGGAATGATACGGATGTATACCCTTGGGGAGAAAACAAAGACCCTTATGAACCAAGACAGTAATGAAGCACGGTGTAAACTGCAAAAAGGAAGCAATGCCTGGTCTGAATAAGAGATTGCAACACACTACCTAAAAAATTCTCACTCCTGCAAACTTTTGGCCAAGTAGCACTTTCATTTGGGGCAGGTTTTAGCACCACACAGAGATTGTGCGTAACGGTGCTATTGAATTCCTCAGCTTTAAAATAATTTTATGCATAAAGCCAGTTTTAGAACCCTAACAAGTAACGAATGGAGCTGCAGATATGTAGAATTCACCTAAAGCATGGTGGCAGAAGGAGCAGTGCATACCTATAACTGAATATAAGTCTGGTCTTGGCCTGAAGACCAAACCTCTTCCATCCCCAGTATAACAGCAAGTGCAACATCTGGGGAACATGAAGAACAGACTTGTGGCACCAAGAAGTCGGCTCCTGGTCCACCTAAATGCTTAAAGCTATCAAACAGGTTTCATGTCTTCAGATTTGAGGGTGCCTGAGCACTGTCACAGGTTATGGAATCTCCATCCTTGGAGATATTCCAAAACTACCTGGGCATACACATTGTGCAACTGGCTCTAAGCGGCCCTGCCCGAGCAAGGGGGTCAGACAAGATGAGCTCCAGACATTCCTTTCCATTTCCATCATGCTGTGAGAAAAAACAGCTGAAAAGGAATCACTATAAGCCATTAAGGTAACATACATACAGAAGACAATAAATTAAAACAAGCAAAAAAACCCCAAGTCTCAAAACTCTCAAACATTCACAGATTCAGAAAGTTATTGGAGAGCTTTGTCAGCCTTAGCTTTTGTATCATATTTGGATCCTCACGTCTGCTTCCATAAATAGGTGAAAAGCCGTAAAAGTTAATACATATCCTCAAAAGATGCACGTATATGTTGTTTTCAAAGCATGACTCTGAAGGTAATTCCCAAAAACCAAATTAAAAGAGGTACAATACAAGCCAATTCATCGAGCATCACTTTCCAGAGGCAAGGCACATACCCTCCACGTGTTACAGTTGTCGTTAATCCCTTTTCACCCGAGTATTTATTGACCTGCGTCCTCCCACACTGCTTCAAAACAGGCCAGCTACAAACCACCTGCCCCTCGTGCCTGGGGCTAAGAAACTTACCTTTATTTTCAGAACAGAATCACTGTGAGTGTGAGTCTTCGATAATTTCCGCATGATCTCAGCACCCGTTACAGGCCCAGAAGAGCCACCAGCAGGCGGAGGGCGATTCGCTGTTCCTTCCAAGAGCATCGTATGCTCGCTGACAGTAGCTGGAACCAAGCAAAAAGTTGTTCTCATTTCTATATTCCCTATACAAGGGAATTTCTATACAACAAGGGAATTTCTATATTTCCTATACAAGGGAATCAAGGTTATCTGTTATTAGGTGCTTTTATTTACAAGCAGTCATGAACTGCCAAATTCTGACACACACCTACACACAGCTGTCTAGGGAATTTTAAGAAAAATAAGAAAGCCTCAGACATGGGTCTATTGGATTTTGTTTGATAAACCAAGCACAAATCTTATAGTCCTTCTGATGTCATGCCACTGTTGCTCTGGGCTACAGATCCAGAAGCACGTTGCTAGATTTCCCTTTCCTTTCCTGGCTCTGGCACAGCTGATCATTTTTTGAACAAAGATGCTTACATCTGCATGAATCCCATCTCCAAGTGTATGTAAACAAGGCAACAAAATTGCCACTTCCAACATTGTTGTTGAAAAACAGACCACACAGAAAAAAAAATTAAATACTTCACTGTTTCTAATAGTCTGTTTCTACTCAACCACAGCAGATAAATTTGAGAAGAGGCGTCAAAAATTTTCACCATGCTGTACAATTACATCCAAGTTACACAAATAAACACATTTGATTTTCCTCTCTTTAAGCTGGTAACTGCTGCCTGGCTTTTAACTTAAAGCAGATTCTCCTTGTTAGTCAAAAGATATTTTTTCCTGTTACATAATTGTTCCTTGAAAACAGAAAAACAAACACTGTATTCCTGAGAATACTAGCATGGTACATAGTTGCTACGAACACAAAATAACAAACTATGACAGCAAAAAAGCGTGCTCCAACAACATCTACTTTTTTATGTTCTTTTCTGCTGTCTTTAAGTCAGCTCTATATCAAGTACAAAGCTGGCAACACGTAAGCTGGCAACGGACATCTACCACACAGGGAGTAGTAAAAGTGATCCAAAAAAAAAAGTCTTCACAAAGAACAAGTAAGAAGGTAAGTTTGATGCTATTCCTGAAAGAGTTCATAGAATCCCACGCTACAATTCTGAACTGAGCTTAGAAGCTGCATACCAGATTTCCAACTCCAAGCTTGCAAATGCTTATATTGATGTAAATATGGCAAAGCATGTGAAAAAGAAAAATCAAGTCTCCCATTATGTTTTTCTCTAAACAAGCAGTAATTATTCTAATACTATATTTATAATTGCAGGCAGTATCAGAAAACTAAAGTTATTTTCAAAAATAAGAATATAATGTGTTCAAGCATTAGAACTAAAGAAGATACAAACGCTGAGAGAAGCTACTCGTGCCTATGAATTTTCCTGGAGGCAAAAGAACACGGAAGTACCTGCATCAAATTCAAACTCTGCTCCATCAGCACTCGTGTCACTCTGAAGACCCCCTCCGTTGTCTAATCCAAGCCCATCCTCATGCTCGTGGCAGGCATTTGTCTGTAATTTAACCGGCTGAGTGGGGCGGTGCAAGCTGACTCCTTTGAAGGCTGGGGTCACCACAATGAACTTCATCCACTGCCTTGCTAAGGCAACGAGACCTTTCTTTAAGGTTACTAAGGCAGGAAGGCCATCGCTCTTGGAAGGGGAAAAAAAAAAAAAAAAATAAAAAATTTAAAAATACATACCACAGCATTTTTAACCAAACTAGGGGAACAAGCAAAGTCACAACTGCCTTGAGCACAAAGAGGGTTATGACAGGAACACACCAGCATCACACAACATCCATGCAGACAGAAGAATCCAGAGCACTAACAGGTAAAAATGATCTCTTCACTGAACACAGTAAATCCATTCATCTACACGGCCTGAGGATCTGGCCCAAGATGTCAAAAATAAACAACAGGAAGTAAGCTCAGCAAATACAGAACTGAAAGTACTTCGATAGTTAAAAGGCCCTAAACTACAGAATATAACTCACAACAGTACTAGATGGACTGTAGAAACAGAACTGAAATTAAGATGAGGGTTTGTGCCCGGTGTTGAAAAGCAGTATTTTAACAACATAAACTTGAGGCATAAAATGGGGATAGCTTTGATTCCATCACTGAATTGTGCTACTTCTGCCACAAATTGTGCCATTCTGAGTACTGGGCTCTGGGCTGAAAAGGTTGAAAACCGCAGTGTTTAAGTCTGACAGCCATGGAAGTGGATTATGAAGGTGACACCAAATCAGAAACAAGCACTCCTCCCTGTGCCTAATGTGTTTGTTCAAACCATTATTTACCACCATAATCCAGATATTTATATTCCAATGCCACAAGGAAAAAAGATTAGATTCTTAAGCCTTAAAGTTTCTATAGTTCTAGCTCTTTTCTTCACCTGTCTGCATTATCCAAGTTATTTCTAAAAGACATGAAATCAAGTTCTGAGGGGTAGAATTTTGAAGAAGCTAATGTGTGCATGTGCTCGCCTTAATAATTCAGATCTATTCATTTCAAAATGACAGATGCAAATTTTGTAGAGAAAATGAAATCTGATAACAAGGCCATCAACAATTCTGAAGACATGCCTTTTTGGTTTATGATTTCTCATATACTTACTAATAAAACAGTTTGATAAAAATTACGCATATACAGAGGCCCCAATAAAAACAGCAGATCTCAAAGAAAATAAGATTAAAGAAGCCACATGTACTTATCAATTTAATGATATATTTCTTTTCCATTTATCTTGTTTGTTAACCTTCCTTAAGCTGTTGTGTAATTGAAGACATTAGAATTAGTACACCTGAAACTAACACAATGAGTTATTTCCATTTTTACAGAGTAACTGGAAACTCACCATGGTGGCATCTTCAATAATGGAGTAATTTGCTTGATGAAGGTAGTGGTGCAATATATTACACAGTAAACAGGAAGGATTTTCTTGCAAGAAACGAGCCACTTTGGTAAGCCTGTTGTACTTGCTTCTCAGAGGAAAGTGCACACTTTTATTCTAGATTAAAAACGTAAATTTTTCACACATCAACATACTTCTAAATCTAACACATGCATCAACTACAAGATTTCACCCATAATGTCACAAAACTTCTAACCCTATTTTGAACTGCAGCAACTGCCATTTGCTACCTGAATATCTGCTTTATTTTGTAATGGCACATGTGAAAAATCACGCTTGATGGTTGTTTATTTATATGAAGTAATAAAGCAGAAGGTTGGATTCAAACCACAGACTTTCCCAAGTTATTCCTGGACTAAAAGACATAAACGCACAGCTAGATGATATTTTTCCAAGAAACAGATGATTCCTAATTAAGAAAAATAAGGCACTTACCTAATTTGGATTAATTCTAGAAATGGGCTAGGCAAACAAATATGAAGGGAGGTACGAGTAAGAGACTGATGTAAAGGATGATTTTTGAGCACAGCAGCACACTAGTCTGACAGTAAGCACGTCTATTTTAAAGAGCAGGACAGGATCGGAACTACAGTGATCGCCTCAAGATCTTCCCACTAGATGGTGCCAAGTAAGGGAACAGCAGAAAACTGCCCACACACAAGCAAGGCCCGTAGTAAATCACTGTAACACCCAATTTGTCCTAAAAGTTCTATCGATTCTAGTTGTTAACAAAAAACCCCGTCTATTTTGTGTTTCTTGCTAGTATGATTTGCAGTCACTACGCTCATCCTGTCTTCCTCAAGCAGCTCCAATAAACACAAAGATTCAATACACTGCAGGAGCACAGAAATTCACATTTTCTCCTGAAAGATGCCCAGAATATGTCCTAATTTAACACTTTGTTATTTCTTAAGATAAACCACATGCTATAGTTAGATTTCTTACTCTCCCCTTTCAAAAGGCAGAATTTCCAGTTATTTTACCTGGAAATGCACTCCTGTAAAAAGCACAAGACTTCCTCACTAGTAAAAAGGGACCTCTTTCCACTGAAATTTTAACACTATATAGGAAGTACAGGTAGTGAGTTCTTGTGACCAATTCTCAAACTAAAAGCTCATACGAGGTGCTACAAATTTGTCAGTGAAAATATCCAGAACCCCAAAGGAATACATATTGCATATTACACGTCCTTATTGTGATATGCCTACTGATAGATTTGACCCAGGCCATTTACCTCTAAAGCTTCTGTCATAATGCAACCCATGACGGCACAGATTCGCAGAGTTCCTTCAGTTTCTAGTTTATTTAATGAGGATTTCACCTGATCAATGGGAACAAGCCAAGCACCAACTGCAGGCGTTGCGGTACTCAAAAGGTTCAGCTGCCTGTTGAGAAAAATAAAAAGGCTTAGGTATTCACATTCAGCAGCAGCAGGTGGCAGGATTTTCTAATGCTGTTGTGAATGACCTTCAAACAGGCCTAGTACGACAGAACAACTTTACAAACTAACAAGCACAGACATTGCCTGGAGATTGCAAAAAGTACCTAAGGTGAGTTTTGTTCTACTCGTTTACACACTCATGAGTCCACTCTTGCCGGTTTCTCCCATTTACATTCCCTACTGAAATCACAGTTTGCGATTTTCCTCACTAACCAAATCCCACATTAACTGTCACACAACACATCATAAAGAAGATTTCTTGAAGGGCTCAGGCAAGAGTAACAGGAAAACCACATAATATTTTCTAATTCGTAACTCAATATTGAGCTTAAACTACAGATGCACAGGAGTATTTGCCTCTTTCTGCATAGGCAACATGAAAAACGAACTTAAAAAAGATATATCTTGAACTTTATAGTATGATGGCAGAGATATCATGGGTTAAACATCAGGTTTAACCTGATGTTGATGAATACCAAAAGCACTGAGTGCTCGTCTTGTCTAGCATCTCCTACTCAAAACTAAATATCCTCCCCCTGCCTTTCTCCTTCATACATTTCAGTTACACTCAAAGTTCGTTGTTGCAATTCTTTAATCCTGGTGGGGTTTTTTTCATCTTTCTTTTCATCTTTAAAACATATCTAAATAAAAGTTTTCTAGGAACATATCCATATAAATGAAAAAAATTAAAAAACAAAGCTTGTTTACTGTGATATATCTGAAATCCAAAGTTTTCATCTCCAGAGAAGCTTCAAAAATTATTGAAATTACATTCAGAATCTACAATCACAATTTCACAAAGCAGAATTGTTTTTTTAACATCAGGTAAAATTATACCTTGAAAATACGTGAGCTGGAGAACGCACATTGGTAGGAGCTGCAAAACTAAACCAAATTTCTTTGATTGTTAACTTCATGCTGCAAGAGTCAGGAGGAGGAGGCATCAAGGGTATATCTTTTTTGAGATCATCAGATTCAACTCCTTCATCCTTAAAAAAGGAAACAGTCAAATGTGAGGGTTTTTTCCCCTCAAGTGATTACTTTGAAAGCCATTAACATACCATACTGTGCACTGCTGATACAGTTTTGCGTGCATTTAAGCAAGGAAAAAGAAACTAATGTTGTCGACCAACTCTCCAAAGAAAATACCAAAAGAAAGCTCTAAGTTTAGTATGCAAGTGGAGAATATGAATGCAGTTGGCACAACATCGACAAAACAGTCTCAACTTTGTTACTAATGTTAATCACTTAAAAACCTGAAAACAAACAAACAAAAAAGCCCCAAACTACAAAACCAACTAAAATAAAATCACCAAAAAACCAAACCACAACCCGAGACCAATCACTTCCGCACAGTAAGTACATACCTGCTCATCTGAAACTGAATTGCCATTAATATCTGAAGAGGGGCTTATTCTATCACAAGGAAGGTTGTCGTCAGACACATCAGTATTGTAACCACTACCCGTCGGAGAGTCTGAGGAGTTATTTGACGCAAGCAATCCACCTCTCTCTGTATCTCTTGATTTACCCATGACTCCAAATGTATTATACAACACTGCTCCAGATTGTCTTCCTCCTGTAAAAGCACGAGACTGTAAATGTTTGCCGTGCACCAACATCTATACATCATGTCCATACAGCAGATACTTAAGAGGAGAAATACATGTGATGTAGGTTAAACAAGATGTGCTACCATTTTATGCAACAATTTTAACTGCTGCATAAAAATTTTAGTGATAACAACTAGTTGTAGAGCTTCTTGAAGACAATCTTCCAACCGAGACTGTTCGATGATTCTAGGATTCTGATCCTATGTTCCAAGTAGATTAAGAGCACACACATGAAGACTATTGCCCTGACAAGAATATCTTGGATGACAGAAATATATATATACACACATACACACACTGTGGTTTTTTCCATTTTGAAGCCAGCTTTCCCCTCCAAAAACAAAATTTGGGCCTATATGGAGACACCTACTGCGGGTACGATTGCAAGGTCATGATCAGTGAAAGCATCAATTTCTACTTCCACTTTAAGTCCAGAAACTGCTGAAACCAGTTTATATGAAATTATTTCATGTATTATTAAGTGGTATTGACTACTAGAAGTTCTGTAATTGTAGAATCTACTCTCTGATATGATTTATTTACAACAGACCTGTACTTTTTAGTGGCATCTACATTCACCAATTTCTAATCAAATAATCACTAAATTGTAAGACCTGTTAGCAATTTCGCAAAACAAAATATGAAGTATATATAAGCTTTACCTTTTATAGTTAAATTTTCAATTCCACACTCGAACATGATCCAACCCCATTTCTCTTGACTAGGACCAATTCGAGTTACATCCGGAACAGCTTGTGGATCCGTTTCATCCACAAAAGCAAACTCATCCAACTCCTCCAAAGTAAAAAGAACTTTTGACTTCCCAAAAGGAATAGCTGTTATTGCGCAAGTTCCAATATCTGTGAATACAAAAACATTTACCACTTTCTTAGGAAACAAAAAACAACTTTACATATTCAATAACTGTCTGAAGTTTATGGTGTTTTGGGAGTGTTTTGCTATTCCTCAAACAGGGGGGGAGAAAAAAAAACACTTTATTCCTGGTATGTTAATATGGGTACGGAAATTTTAAAGTTCAGGAAAAACAAGGACCAAGCAACACGAGGTTAAGGCTTTGAGACATTCTCAATCCTAACGCATCTGCCCCTCTTCAGCTTTTTGTAGAGTCATGGTTTCCACAACGTGTAAGAATAAGCTCCTCAGATCTGTATCTGAAACTGGTAATTATCCTGAAAATGCTTTATTTAAAAAAATCCGAATAAATACCTACAATTTAATAACAACAAGTAACAGCGGCATTAGCAGTGGATAAGACGTATTGGCAGAAACACATTTGTTATTAACTATATAGAAGGATATTTGGAAATCAAGTTCTAATTTTACTTCAAAGACTGCTTCTTGGTTGGAAGCATGCTATGTCTGCTTTGGGAGGACATAAAACACTAAGTCCCACTGATTCTTAAGAAAATTCAGACTCAAATAGTTTTTAATTCATTGTCATCTTTGCTGTCCAACATACAGGAGGGTACTATGACACCATCATTTCTTTGATGTTAGGATGTAGCTTAAATAGAAATCCTTTCTTCTAGTGACATTTCTGAAGGAATATTTTAAATAATTTTATACCTATTGCCTATTAACTGACACACAGAGCTAAATGTCAAATATCTGAGTGAAAGAACTGCACTGAGCCAATTTACATCCCTTCCAGCCCTCACTCTCTGCCCCCAACTTGTAACTGCAATCACTTTTCAAGTACACATGAAAAGCTAAGATCCCTAGAAAGGCATTTCTCAAACCTTTTAAATAGAAGATGATGAGCTTTCCTGGTTGGAACTCCAAAATGACTTGGCCGCCTTCCATGTCTGCAGCATACCTAACATCAGACACTACCGCTCAAATTCTACCCGTGACTAAGTAAAACAAGTAGCTAACCATTTTAATGTACTCTTACTGCTTTTGCTTTCCTCTCATTTAATTTACTCACTCATCGTAGCTCAGTGCTGTGTTGTTTGTTTATTGTGTGGTTTTTTAATCATACTTGCTTCACAGAACAGTTCCTCATGTGCTAAAAATTCATATTCTTTACAGGACAGAGTAAAACCCGACACTAACTGTCACAGATCCCATCTGAATGGAATCAGTTTTAACAAAAACTGCCTCTATTTTTCATCATCGTTCCAGGTGAGATATTCCATGTTATAGCAGCTGAACTTAATTCATAGCTCCTTGGAAGAATTTTATTAACACAAACAAGAAGGAAGACAATTGGGCAGAACTAATTTTCAGTTTTATAGTTCTTATAGTTAAAAATCAATAGCTTGTCACACTGAAATAGCCAGCACAAGATGCACATTATGGCATATTATCTCAAAATTGTTAGAAAGTAATAAGAAAGAAAATAAGCGTAATTCATTCCCTGCATCAGGTGACAACAATTGGTAGTTGAGAAGAGAACGAGTGGAAGGAAGGGAGCCCAGGCCTGAAATTTTACCACTGCATGTTAATGTTGACAATGGAACCCACCTGCCCCACAAACAGCTTAAAAGTTTGTCCTGATAGCCTATATTTAAATCCAGCACTTTTGCAGAACAGACAATAACTCAGAGTTACTATCCTGAACTACTTCTCAGATTATCTGCAAAATATCCAGGTTCAAGTGCCATTTTATCTGTGTTGATAAACAATCCGCAACTGTACTACAAGATCAAGGCCATCTCTACTTACTTGCTTCCATGAAAAGTGACATTTCCACAAACAAAAGCAAGGCTTACCTGTTGTATCAAGGCCTCTGAGCTGTCCATGAACGCGATGGATGTTCAATTTAGCAGCAATTTCTTTTCCTTTTTCTGCTCCAGCATTGGATCTCAGTGAGCCAGAAGACTGGGGCTGCATTTTGCTGGTTTGGATGTAACGATCAAACGTGACAGAATTTCTCCCCATTTCTGCATTGTTTGAAGTCTCCTCAACTATACCTCTAGAATATAAGGGAGAAAAAAAAATCATTAAGCAAATCTCAGATACACATTTTTCACTTGATTATTTTTGATTGAAATTTTAAGTGACACTGGCACAGCCATGTTAAAAAAAGTTCTTCGCTAGGTAAGAAAATACTGAAAAATTGAACTCTCTCCTGCATGGCATTTAAGCAACCAAGAGTTAAAACTAACGTTTCAAAATTATTTCAGAAGGGTTCCTCCACTTCCTAAAGAAACAGCAGTTCTAATTAGATATTCAATGTTAATTTACAAAACTAAAAGACACATTTTGTTGCTTGTCTCAGGCATGGCAGATTTTTCAAATGCTCTTCTGAACTGAAGAAAAATGACATCTCTAAGTCTTTTGACTAACCCATCAAAAAGAGCCACAAAGAAGTATATGTATTATTCTTACCTATTCATACGAACTTGTGTAGCAATTCTATCAAAACACAAAGCTACTAATGAAACATGAGTCACAGTTTTGCCAGAAGAAATCCCTGGGGATTCATCAACAGATGCTTGTAGTAAACACAGGTTCACCTATATGCAAAATTACCCAAAGAGTAAAGAAATTGAGAAAACTGTGTTACATGAAGTATACATCATTAAGTTCTGATAAAATCTTGTCTTAGGCTTCTCAGTGAAATGAAAAAGTATAAGGTAAAACCATCATATCTAGACATAATTTTCAGATCTGGCAGTCACAGTTATCCCCATAGCGTTTGTTATTTATGTTACACGCTAGCTGTAATAAAATTGAGCAGCTCCAAATCAGTCTATCCTGTCCAAAATATTAGTTATCTACCACTAATATACAGCTTTACTTAATCTTTTGGGGTACTTAAAGTAACGTAAAGTAAGTCTTAATTTCTGAGACATGTATCTACTAATAAGTTAAACAAAGAGCTGTTACCTTTGGTACAGTAACATTGGCCTGAAGACCTTTAATTGTCACATTATCTTGCTTAAGTGAGAGATTGGTCTGTGCTGGTCCCTGGTTTGTTGTTCCCGTCGTGGTCGTGTCTATTTTTGTTCCTCTAATATCCTGCTTCGAAGATAACTTGGAGAGAGGGGAAAAAATGATTTATTCTCACTGAAATTCAGAGCTGCTAAGCTGAAAGCGTAACAGGACAGCTTATTAGCGTTGAAACAGCAGGAGATTCTGGCTTCATTTAATGCACAATACAAGGACTTCTAGAAGGCGGCCAAGCAGCACTTACAGGTACAGTAGGTCTAAATCCCTAAGGGCAGCAATGTCACTGCAAATAAACTGGTTAACAACCAAATTTCAGCTGAAGGTTCAAGTTCTCCTCAGATCAGTTACACAGAACAACTTGCTAAGTTGTCTGTTACAGTATTAAGTCTCAAATTATAATATTTAGATATGGTCATTAACTTGGACAGATATAACTCTTAATTCTGTACAAGTACCACACAATTTTTTCGCAAGCTACATTAGTTTTCAAAGGTATCACCTGAACTGCAGGTTCTAGTTCTTCTGGCTCAGAGAGACTAACTACTGTAAAATAATAAATTATGTGTTGTTGATTGGAATATAATACAGAAGAATATCAATTATAGTCATTTCGAAGAACAGAATGTGTCATCTCATGCAAATTACTCTAGCTACTGACTAGACTGTCCAAAAAAGAAAACCTTCACTTGAGGCCTGTAAAGGAGATTTCTGGTCACTGAAAGACAGCATAAAACAGTTGACTTTAAAAACACACGTACATTAAGCACAAGATAAAAATAAATACGTTCTCCAAATGAATACAACATTATCTTAAACCACTGAATTCAGTTAAAACTTTTTCTAAGTAAAACATAAAACACTATTTTCACAAATCTTTGTGCATTTTTCTTGCTCCCTTTTCTTACGTTTTCCGAGAAGCTTGTTTTGCTGTTCTGTACAGCATCTCTAAGAACTTTGCAGTGCAGATCATCCACGATCGCTGCTGGGTGTCGGGAGCTCGCACAGTGCACCATCGCTTCTATATACCTGTGAGAGGAAACAAGTCCACAACAGACCATTTAAACTTCCCGTTTCACGCGACACACCACCAATAACGTTCAATAAACACCCCAGAGGGAAAAAAGAAGCTAGGCACTAACAGCCATAAAGGCCACTTGCCTTTTACCTAAACCTTTGCTGAACAAACCAGCTTTGATTTTACAAAATGTTTAGTTTAGCATACTCAATGTTGCAGTAGAAAATGTAAAATTAATTACCTATCCAGTGCCTCTGCTACAAGAGGAGTCAGAACTACGTCTACAGTTCCTTTTACTTCTACTATTGCCGTTGTCCGCGTCTGGAAGACAGGATGATCCAGCGTCCATTCTTCTGTTATTGTTTCATCATCTGTATTTTCTGCAGACTTCTTGTCCAGAGGAGTATAAGGTGTACTAAATGAGTCAAACACATATGAAGAATTTAGGTTTCTAAAAGAAGTACATGAGTGTCCTGGTATCCTTTTAATTCTTAATTCTTCCGCCGCATAGCTTAGCAAGTACACCAATATAACCTAAGGGCAAGCCCCTTCTCCAGAATCAAGTTCAACTTTTGAAAATACAAGGACATTTGCCATAAGCACTCCCCAAATCATAAAGAAGTTACAATTTAAAATCTTGAAAACGTGAATTAAATCATCTATTTCTTTCATGGTGTACTTTCTTTTTGATCAACTCAAACACTGTATTATAAGACACTCTTGTTCTTAAACACCTCTGTACTGAAATACCACTGCTATGAACCAAATTTTGGAAGGGCTAGCAAGAACCAAACTATTTAACAACAGTATCAGGAAAATCCCACTCTTCAAAAATATGCTAATAACGTTACTCAATATTCAACTTACTTAGATGTTGATCCCGTAAGCTGCATGCCTCTGTCCAGTAAGGAATTGGCTGTGAGCCCCTGTTTAACAATCTAAGATAAAAGTGCAAAGAAATTTATTATATTCCCCCTATAAATGAAAAAAATACCCAAGGAAGCTTCAAATAAAGATTCTCCTTAGAGTTTGGTTTCTTAAAGGAATCCCTCATATGCAGATTATCCAACACAGTATACAAAAAGCCTTAGATTTATTTTTAATGACTTGAGAGACTAAATTACCAAGTTTTTATATAAATAGTAACTAATTGTTAAAAAAAAGGAAAGACTTCAAATAGAAATCTACAAAAGGCTTGCACGAACACAAAGCTTTTGTTGCCAAGAGTTAACAAATGAAATTCCATAACATAGACCTGTGTCTTGTATAAAGTACCTGTTAAGTATTTCCTTTCAGCTCCTTCAACAGGTATGCTTATACCAATTAGATCACACATTTACAGAAATCATTTGCTAAGACACACAGACCATGTTCTCAAGTAAAAAACCCAAGGTATTCTGTAACTAAAAGCAAACAAGTTGCACATTTCTTATGGCTTTACTTCCAAAACAGGAGTACCGATTAATTTTAACTGGCTTTGAATTGTTATTTCTTTCTCCACTCCTTCCTCCATCTTTCATACCTTAAAAGTTGGGACACAAAGCTGCTCAAAAGACGATGAGCTTTCTTCACTCGTTGGCGTGTCAAGGTCTAAAGGGCGATGTAAGGAGGATTTTGAAGTTCTTTTGTTGGTCGGATGCTTTACTGACCAGTTGATCACCTGGAACTGTGTGAGGTAATTTTGGTAACATGCCATTACAGGCTGCTGAGAAGTTATTTGCTCACATTCCACAGTCTTCTCAGATTCCATGACATATATATTGTCAATATGCTCATCTTCTCCCCCCAGAGCTGAAACAAATGAAGCCTGTGAAGGATGAGTCTTAATTGGCAGCGTTTTAATATCTTGACTAATTTCTCCATGGATTGTGCTTGTTAAGGGCCCTTCCACGCTGTGATAAATAGACCCTCTACTATATTCAATTTTCTGAGCTTGCTTTTTCCTCTTCTTCCTCCCTGGATAGGTTCCTGGACCTTCATCACTACTTATTGGCTCAAACTCTTCTGCTGCAGAAAAATAAGCTTCGCTATCAGCCATCGACATACTGGAATCCATGGAGCGATACTGGTGAAACGAGTTAGAATCTGCGGACGGGGTATATGGAAAAGAACCAAAGCTCCTCCTCTGCTTTGGGGAGTCCAAGACATTCTCATCACTGCGAGACACGTCGCTGCTGAACTGCACACCAACGGGAACGGGCTGCTTGTCTCCGTAGAAGGCTGCTGTGAGGCTCTTGGTGCTCCCGAGCCGGGTGGAGCAGACGGACGCTTGTCGTTTCAGCGGAGACCTCAGGGGAGACTGACCAACAGGCCTTTCCTGATTGCCAGGGGATGCGGGGCTGCCCTCTGCACCCTCCGCTGCAACACTGGAAAACAAAAATTCAAAGTTCTTTTGCTTACTTTACTATTAATGCTACTCTTTTTTCCATTAGAGGAGCTGTCAGATGCTTCAATGATTCCATAAATGCCTATTAGCATAGCAATTTTTTTCATAATACTGGCTACACACTGAATTCTGCCACTGGTTAGTCCACTTGTCTACATATCAACAATGTAAAAACTGAACATGAATGGCAAATGATGCCAGCCTGCTGGATTTTCTACCCAGATCAGGTAATCATCCTCTATTACAGATTCAAACTTACATTCACACTAGGACATGTGTTTCAGCAGTACCATGAGAAAACTACTGACACTTCATGAACTGCTAAAATCAAGGGGTTTGTTCTGTCATAACATGTTCAAGAGTCAAATAATTTTTCTGCCTGGACAGAGAGTACTAACCTTCCATGACCATCTTCTCTTCTCGCACCAGGCAAGAACTCCTTCTGCCCTAAGTGATCCTCAGCAGCTGACGATGGGCTGTCCTTCTCCCCCGCGAGCAAGGGGAGCGCAGCGCTGGAACTGCTCGTTTCCTCCGAAGATGAGGAGGAGCTGTGGGAGCGCAACGGCACTTGTAGGCTCAGATGTTGTGCTTTTCTTTCTACTTCTATACCCATGGATCTGCAATCCCAATCTTTTCGTTTTACGCCGTTACCTTTGCCTGGAATCAGAAACAGAGAAGAAAAACTGAACACCTGATAGCAGAACTGCAATGGTATCTACACTGCTCATCAAAACAAAAAACCGTATCAAATAAAAGCCCTAATTTTAAAATACATACACCTACTAGCTTGTTATGGTACAAAAATTAATTAAAACATAGCAGCAAAACATCAGATTGTCTTGGTAAACTGCTTTCTATAGAAGTGGAACAGATGCAAGCCAAAAAGGTTTTTCACTCCGAAGGGAGTTGCATGTTAGCACAAAAACCCAGCGTACAAAAGCTTGCTTAGTACTTCCAAGACCTGCCCGCTCCTAGAAGTACCCATGTCACTACAAGACCTCTTGCTCAAGAGCACAACAATCTCTACTCATTAGCTAGAAACGGAAGGACTATAAACACTTATGTGCAGTTAAGATATTACACGTTTGCGCAAAATAGAGTAAAAATACAGTACAACGCATTCTCACCATCCAAGATTTTAGGAATCTCCTTAGTAATTATCCACTCCCCTGGCTGCAGTAAAGACTGCCCATAAAACATGTCAGATTCTGCACTGGTACTGGAGAACGCTGAGCTGCTCGAAGGTGTCAGTTCCTCAAGTTTGAAAAAATCTAGTCCTGTTAATGTACCACCAAAGAATCGACAACCACCAAGGCAGCCACACTTGTTCTTGCTTCTCTTATTCCTCAAATTATCATCAGGCCACAAAAACCACAATCTATACAAAACAAAACAAAAACATGACTACATCAGCCTTTGTACATTTAAATTTCAGTGAAAAGTAGATTAAAAGACACCCCTCATAAACACAGGCTCCCGTTTCCCCTGTCATGAAAGAATTAACTAAGATTGCCATCTGAAACACAGTTGTCAGACACAAAATGAAGGATTAGCTTCAGAAAAGAGCAGATAAATCCCAAACGTACACGCAGTGCTCAGCCAACCATGCTCAGGCACAGATTACGTCCATCTGTCACAATCCATGTCAACAGCAGCGACCCCTTCTCTCCACACAGAAGTGAGCACCACAAACATGCTCCCCACTCGCACGTGTGGCTTATGCCAGACCCAACTGCCCTTCGGGGAGACACACAAATCACTTATACCAGGCACGTTCTTCTCAGCTGCTCAGGACTCCAGCCTGAGAACCAAGAACAGATTCCTCTCCCTCACTTGCATTTGAGGGGATAAGGGAAGGCCCAGGGAAAAATAACTTTTGCCAGAAATCCAAGCACACTCAATTCAAGAAGCCCATAGCTAGGTATTTGACATACTTGAAAGAAATCACAAGAAATCGTAAACTACGTAAAACAAAAATAAATAAAAAAACAACTCAAGAGTAAAAAAGAGTTCCATCTTCAGATGAATGTACTCACTTAGAACTCCCCAAAAATCATTCAAATGCATCTCCCTCAGTCATATCTCTTACCTCTTAGTGCGGTTATCATGTGTTTCTAAGAAATGTCTCTGCACTTCATGTTTTGAAGGATGATCTGCAGCTAAAGCGATGTCAGCGGTGACGAGCCCCAAGTTGACAGAGCCAGCTTCTAGCCAGTACGCCCTCCTTAATATGGGCTGAAGACCAGTCCTGCAATTGTTCACCTGCTCAACATATTGCCTCAGCTGTAGGTCTTGAATCGCAGCACTTACACCTTCTCCGACGGACTGGTTGTGGAGGTTGCAGTTCGCAATACGGATAGCACCCATCTGAAAGCACAAACTCCCCTTAGTCATGGGCGAAAAAAAGAGTAGCCTTAAACCAGTTAACGCACCACCTACTACATTGCAGGAATACCTCAGCAAACTATTCCTCCAAAAAAAGAAAACCAATTTTATGTGCAAGCACACACACACAAAAGATGACAAGCTTAGAAAGTAGTTTCAGCCAGTTTTTAAAAAAAAAACGAAAATAAAATGTCCACTTAAGAGTCTCCTTTTGTAAAGGAAACAAAAAACGAAGCTTGCCTTTGGACAGATGCTATAATCAATCTTTAAAAAAAAATAAAGCACGATCAAGCTCTTGACTGTCATCTAAAACCCAAGACATCTTAAACTTTCTAAACCAGATAAACTGATATGATCTACATGATTTGACATTCTTAGAATAAAACATGTGTTATATACTTTGAATACAAAGCTGCATTAACTCGACCATTAATTAATACCACAGTGAGACAACCATGTTAAACACTGCAAAACTCAAGAAATTCCAGATCCAGAAGTTTAACTGTGAGCCACAGGAATTATGTTATAGTGGCCTTTACAAGAGTGCACTCTATTTTATTGGCATAACTCTAGTAGCTTTGTTGAATCGAAGAGGTGGCCACCCCTCTTCCATGAAAAGCACAGTGCCAGCAGGAGCCGACTCGCTCCGAAGATGAACCAAAAATTCTTGGCTTACTCCCACGCAGCTGTGGAAATAGGTCTGCCCACACAAGCATCCATCCCCCCTGACACCGGGGTGTGACACTAAAAGAAAAGATGACACAGTCCTGCCACACGTGCTTGGTTTTCACACTTGAAATCATCTGAAGACATTGGATCGAGCTTCCTGCACAGCTCGAGTCCTCTCCAAAAAATTCATCAGAAAGCACCTGAAATTTCAGATGGATTTTCCAAACTTCTCACAGGGAAAAGGAGGAAAGCTGAAAAATAACCTGGCCATGAAAGAACTACCCAGAGGGTCAATATTAAATTATTACTTCTCATCTCTGTCACAGACTACAAAGGAGCACTGCGAACCTGTTGGGTTTTTTTAATTCAAATGAAACACATTTGGGATATAATTATCTAGAGTGGTTCAGGTTATTAAGCTGCCTTTGAAAATATGGCCATGCATATTTATGCCTGCAAACACAGTTAATATTTGTGATGGTGCTTTTTAATATTGGACTCAAAAAAATTGGAGACTCGAACATTTTTTTTAAAAAGGTAGCAAGGCCATTCAAATTACAGGATACTATATCATTAAAAAAATGCCTAAAGTAATTACCACTTTCCCTCAGTTAGATTCTTGCTCATAATGTGATGCTGTCCCCGAAACATTACATGTTCAGTCCATCTTTTAAAACTGAATTTATTAATGGACAGGACAACTACTAGTCATTTATGCCAGCATACAGTAGCAACAGAAAAGTAGAGAAATGCAAACTCAACTGTCTTATATTTTGCCACATTGAGTAAATTATTCCAATTCTCTGTTCTATGCTAGGATAATAGAGAGAATATGAGCTGTTCTCTGCACATCCTTTTCTGAACAGAGGATGCACCACGCAGTATTCCAGATTCAGCCAGGCAGCAGCACTAGCACTTGTCTCATCTCTACCAAAGACATATCTTAATTAAAACAACTGTATCACGTAAGACAATCATGAGTTACCATGTACTGGCTTGTATGTAACCCGTATTAATCATTTACAGTTGCCGAGCCACTAACAGCACGAATTCTTATGAGCTCTCAGGTACAGACACCATGACTCAATGTCCAGTGTTTGCTTAATTTTTTTACATCAGTTCTGCAGCTACCAATCTTATGTTGGCAGACATCCACTCCTCCTTACCATTTTTCAAGTTCATTAATGGAATTACTAAGCCAAAGCCAAACCGAGCTACTCCTGGCCCAGTCCAGGCCAACTTTTTATCACTTAAGTTTCAGAAATGCTGCTTAGTCCGTTGCATGGAAGCAAGCAATAAATGCAAGTAGCTATCCTATCAAATAGTACCAAGAAGTAGTACAAAGTAGTATTGCAATTCCTGTTAGGAGCAATAATTTTTACCTTTATATTGGTGGCACAGCCGTGTTCCACAACATACAGATCAGCTCCATCCATGGCCAAGCGTGTCATAGTGTACTTTAAGTCATCAGATGTTGGGCATGGCCCAGGGACACAGCTCATCTGACGAAAAAAGAGGAAAAAAAACAACAAGAAAGGATAAGTTTTAAACTTGGAATCAGAGTTTAAGTTTAATTTGTGATTAGACATTTATTTGTGTTCTGTGTAACAGAAGCCTAAAACCAGAGCAATAAAAAGTTATTTATTCCATACTATCAGCATGAGGATAAGACAGGGTGTTTCTGTGCTGAAGTTCATTTTCAGTAGCGCATGTTTAATGCTTCTCTCCAGCAACGTCAGGGGACCCAGTTTGCTCTCCCAGCTTCCACCAGCAAAAGACAAATTCAGTTCCCTAATAGAGAGCATCACAAAAACTAGAACAAAATAAGGAGGATGTCAAGAGATGAAATCCAGGATTTGTATTTAATACGTGGCAAGCCTCCTTAGGTCTTCAAGCCATCGTGCACATGGGAACCAAAAGACAAGCACCAAAAGCAGAATCCACAATGACACTACGGTTAACTACGAGTCCCATGTTGCGGAAAAAAAAAAATATAAAAAAATAGGTGCATGGAAATTACAATCTAAGGTGTGAGCTTAAGTCTCCCACTGTTTCATCAACAGAGGAAAATTTCCAGTCCTTGGAAATGTAGCAAAAACATGAGTGGAAATAGAACTTTTGTCTCTTAACTGTCACAGCAGAGGTAAAAAAGTAGGCAAAACTTCTCCAGATACCGTTTCTCAAAACAATTCATAAAAAACAAAACCACGCTGCATATCCACAGGAAAATTCAAAGAGAATTGCTTATCATTCTAAAACATACTTACTTAACTGCAAGCCTGGTTTTCTAACCTGTTTCAAATAATCCGTGCAAATACAGTGAGCAATGACAATGGTTCAAAAGTTACCTTAGAGTCACAAAACCGACGATCAATTCCATGCTGGCATATTATTACAGATTTGGGCCTTTCCAGTTCAAACTCCCGGCACACCACATGAAATACAAAGGTCTGCCCCCATTCCAGCAGACATGCAAGCTGTAAGAAAGTATAGTAAGTGCACAAAATGAACTTGTAGTAATTCACTATAGCGCTCCAAGAATATCAGCAAGGTTGGGAGGGAGCAGGAGTTCAAACAAGACACTGCTGTAACATTCCGGTTAGATCACCTTGCTTACACGTGGACTATATCCTGTTACCCCAGACTGACTATTTCTGTGTGCACGCATGTCTTTAGTTTCTCACACCAAACACTCTGACATGAAACAATATTTAAACTATTTCTTAATGTAAGGACACAGCTTTTGCTACTACAATCAGCTGAGAACTTCATTGCAAAGGCTGATGTCCCCTCATTTTATATCATAATAATCCTCGAGATACCTTATTACCATTAATAATTTAAACATCGGACTTATTTGCACAGAAGTAATGAAATTACATTTAGAAAGCACAGGAGGAAACTGGCTAACATAACACGCTGAATCTTGCTAGACTTAGCAATTAGTGTACCATTTAATCTCTTATATAGTTAGCTCATTCATAAAGGAAACGATTCATGGCTGACTCTACTATGAGAAGGAAATCCATGTTCTTTGGCTAGCCAAATCAGTATTAAAGTACACAAACATACATAGACATAGTGCACATGTGTTTATCATGTATGTAGTAACTACAGTTTCACTGCTTAGTTGTTGGCATCCCTTCCAATTCTCACATAACGCTGCCCACCCTCTCACATCTAGATTTTTAAGATGAGTATCAGATTCAGGTCAGTCGATATGTCCTAGCCACTTACAGAAATTGTTAGATTTTCAGAAATACAAAAAGGTTATTTAAGGCACAGATGCATCCAAACTCAGCTGAGATGATGTGCTTTGCAAAATCCATAATACTCCCATTTTACAAGAGGGAAGAAGCTTAATACTTCAAAGCAAGTAATTTCTAGATAGTACCTGTGGTGCTGTAACTTTGGCCGTAAGACTTCCAGCCTGGACGTCGATCAGCCATGCATATTCTAAAGTATCACTTCCAAGAGGGAGACCTTCCGCCGAGAACATGGCGTGAGCGCGCAACTGCAGACCTGACAAGCTGATGTGACCCTCTCGAAGTACTTCATCCACTGCAGGTCGCTGTTAAGGGCAAGTAAGTTGAAGCTATTAGCTGCAAAGAATACATCAATAGGAAGCACAGGCATTGCACAAAACTTACCTATGACTGTATCTACAGTATTCTTTATAAAATAAAAGATTTAAAAAACAAACAGTGCCACACAAACCCAAACAAATCCTAGCACATATGCAGTATCGCCCAATGGTTCTACGACCAGTCAGAATATTAAACTGTTTCCTAGAGAACCTTCACCAGAAAGATTTTAAACAAAATTGAGCAAATACCATCTCTTCTCCTGCACATTTCAATTGCAAATGGGATAGAAATAATTATTCTTTTAAAAAATAGGCATCAGATATTTCTTTAATACCTCTTACAATTCATAAGCCTTCATAAACTTCATAGACGTACAGGAGGAAAGTTCCTAACAAAGAAGAATTTAAGATCATCACACAGCTTCCACAGTACACACACACACAAAAGCCAGCTTATTACCTGATAGTTGTCATTTAGAAACAAATTCACTGGTGACAGAACAAGTTGAAGCATTGTTTCTCTAAATCCTTTCTTCATCTCAAAACACAGCCTTTCCAAGAAAGCTGTAGGGCACTCAGGGCCATCTGGACTGCAGTGCTATAATAAAAATTAAACATGTATGTTTAAGGAAGTGAAAATACATGACACAGTTGAAAAAATAGAAGAAGCAAACCTGTGAGCAGGCAGGACGCTATTTTTCCAAGTGGACACTCAACAAAAAGCCTGTGCAACTTCGACAACTTGTCAACAACTACATAAACAGCAACTCAAACCCAGCCAGGGGAACTAAATTTTTTAATCTGGATTCTTATTTGAATCCCTGGGGATGCCTCAGAATGCAGCTGCACAGAACAGAATGCACCCTTTCAAGAGAGTTTTGCTCATTCACAGAAGTCATAATGGTCAAAAATACCACACAAATGGAGTTCATGGAATAAAAATCACATAAAATCATCCAGTTCTGCCTCCTAGATAAGCAAAATAAATCATGTCTTAAAATTGGTTTAGATAGTTACAATTATAGTAGAGAATGTACACACACTTTGACAAGCACCACCCTAACATTGCAGGGAATTATATTTAGCTCCAGATTATTAAAACAGAATGAAAAAAAGTTACACGAAGCAAGATATTTTAAGATTCTGAAGTACTTACCACTGGTAATCGGCCATGCACTTTGTACAAGTTAACAAGCACAGTGATATCCCAAGGGCGTAAAGTAAGAGGGTGAACTGGCTTGACTGAACTTTCATTTTCTTTTTTGTCACTTTCCACACCAACAGCTGTCCATCCAGAGCTTGAAGATGTTGACAGTGACAAAACAGGGCTTGAAATAACTTCCTCAAAATCAGTGTACATGTCATCTTCTCCAAAGTAATTTTCCTAGGAAAAAAAAAATTGTTTATGACCGCATGGAAAACAAATTTGAAACACAGACGCAATGCAAAATGAAAACCAATCCAACATTTTCCCCTATGTAAGCCCTCCCTAAAATAAGGAGTATAGCTACAAGCTACAGCTGAAGAAAACAATATTCTATTTTATAAACAGTGGATACTGTAAGCAAGCACATCTAGGCCATGTCCTTTGGAAGGAAAAAAGAGGAAAAAAAGCAGCATTTTCGGTAGTTCTCCAAGTACCAGTGTTCTAGATGCATTCAGTATGAGTAACTACTCTGCAGTACTACTACGGACTATTTAAACAGCTTTTGTATTTTTAAAAAGATAAACTGCAGATTAAGATCACAAAACAGATACTGCGGGAAGTCAGTCATCTCACCTTCTGAAACTTGTTATCAGCTGATGGACTAATATTCTAGAAGCACGTTTATTTTTCCTCTGGGGTCAAAAACCCACCTTGTTTCTACATCAGTCCCTTCCAACTATCCAAGAACAAAGTAACTTTGCCAGACTCTACTTTGAAACAGAAAATCCATGACTAATAAAGATATTTAATAAACTAAATTCATCTGGGTTATTTAAGTGCATGAAAGCAGGTTTCTGATAATTTGTCACCTGCTTCTCCCTTACAAAAAAAAACAGAAAAAAAGGCCTAGACTCTGAAGAAGAATTTTGAAGAATAATGCAAGTTATATTTTCTTGTAAATTCAGTGTATGGGAAGTGTTGGGTACCAAGCTTTCTAAGCAACAAAATCCTTTCTGACCAGAGGTTACAAATCGAAGAGAAACCTTGCACCCTCATTAGTTCTGAGGAAGTAATTCAATCCCTCAGCCTCTCACACTGAGAGAAATGTTCCACTGGTGATTTGCAAGATGCAAATGAGTACTAGACTAGAGATGAAACTGAAAGAGATTAGATTTTAATGGTGTTTCTTGCTCCCTTAATTCCCTTCTCTGTGCCTCCTGTGCTTTCTGAAACCTCTTTGTTCTTCTGTGAGCACAAGTCAGCAGCGCAAGCAAGTGAAGAGCAAGCGTACAAGAAAACTCAAGCAAGCATCTGCAAGTTACCATGTCCTTGAAATAGGTCTGCAGAAAAGGCAGGCTCATTATTGGCTTGAAAATACCGACCCCTGCGGATATGCAATTTTACCAGCTTGTACTGAGTCTTCAAAGTATTTTTAGTGTTAATACATGTGAATTAAAGATTGCTCTCAGACTAAACCTCCCAAGTTAAGCAAAGCTAATCTGCTTCGCTTTTTCGCCAAAAGATCAAGGTGGATGTTAGGATACAGACGCTAAAATATTTTTTGTAAGGCAGACCCAGCAGAAGGGGCTAACAACTACAGTAACTTACTCCTGGTACCTTCTGCTGGGGATGTAAGGGCCTGGAAATCCTTCATTTCCAGCAAGTACTCCCTTCAGTAAGAAACACAATGTGCTACACCAAAAAAACTACCTGCCAAGAATAAAAAGCTTAAAGCTGCACGAACAATGTGTGTCCAGGTATCTCCCCCGCATGTTTTAAAAAAGGACCAACGAAAACAGCAATTCAACCACAAATCGGAAGAACAAGCATAAACCCGCCCTCCTAGAAATCTGTTGAGATGCTGCCAGCACAGCTGGACAGAAAGATTTAAACACAGACGCAGAAGTACTAAAAAGCACAATAAAGGTGCATTTTCAAAAAACAAGTCATTCAACTCAATTTCCTCTTGAGATAAAGATAAAAGCTAGATTAAATCTGAGAAATCATCACCTCAAAAAAATTAAGTTGCCACAGGATGAAGGGCTCTAGCGCAGCACTGTTCACACAGACCTCCAGAGGCACAGAGCACTGAAGCGCTGCTTTGCTTGCAAAGACAGAACAGCCTCATGAATTGATGGGCTCCAAAAGAGGAACTTAGCAAACAATTTCAACATGAGTGCATTTCCTCTGCATCTCATGAAGTCATCAAGACCCAATACACCTAATTTTAATCCCACTTTAGCAGCAACTGAAGCGCTGCTTTGCTTGCAAAGACAGAACAGCCTCATGAATTGATGGGCTCCAAAAGAGGAACTTAGCAAACAATTTCAACATGAGTGCATTTCCTCTGCATCTCATGAAGTCATCAAGACCCAATACTGGCCTAATTTTAATCCCACTTCAGCAGCAACATGAAAAACTAATGTTTTTTCAATTAAATTGATTCTTATGCCCTTCCAGGATTCTAACTCCTGAAATTCCATAAAACCTAATTAAAACCGAATACAATTAGGACATTCTACAGTACTTGCAATGCATTAATATCATGAGTTCTGACATATCTCTGCATAAAATGGGTTGTTAAGATGAGCTCTAGTCATAATTATGGATATTTTAGTTTTCTATTTTTTTTTACTATTGCAAAAGTTGAAGAAGAAGTTGTCAGCACGTGAAGTCCAGGGCATATACTGTTTCTTGAAAGGAATAAATGTCTAGAAAGTGTCTCATGGAATTCATTCCAGCTATGTCTTAACACCAAATGAAGTAATTCCCAACTAGTATCTACAAGATTTCATTCAAATTCTCAGATTCTGCACAATTCTAATTATTGAACAAACTATTTTGCTTTCTTACATGCAGCCATCCATACATTTTATGAGTTGTGCTCCTTTGCCTACCTTAATGGACAGGAAGGCTTTGAGCAGGGGTCCATACAGGGTTATCTGGGAATCTGGGGAGAGCTCCAGTTCCACGTGGAGCTTATCTGGGGGCAGCTCCGAGGGGTCCAGGGGAAGGCGGGCTGAAGCTGTGGGGGATGAAATCACGCTGTCGGCCGTTTTCTGCGATGGCCTTAGCACAGATAACATTGTTTCTTCCATTTCTGACACTTAGGAGCAAAATAAAAAAGAAATATTTTTGTTACAACTTAAGCTTTTGAGAGACAAAATTATGCAGATACAAGAGTGTGTTAAGCACAAAAATATTTGCACATTTCCAATTTGGATTGCCTAATTATGTCAATATATTTATGCTACAGAACTAGTTTTGCATATCTAGTAACTCTGGGAAGAAAGGAAAGTACATAATGCTTTAGTCCATGTTAATTATGCAAGAGAAACACAATCTTTCAAGTTCTGAAACAACCCCTCCCCAAAAATAACCCTACAATTTATTTATCTTGCTTTTCAAGTTAAACAATGACAAGCTTGTGTTTCAGTGTAGCAGATTTCACACAACCACTCAGCTATTGCAGAATATACAAAATGGACTAAACATTAAAACTGCAAAAATCACTTTAAAAAAACCTCTGGCTTTCTAGGCCAGAATTTCCTCTCAGATAGCTCAACTACTCCAGTCACAAAACAGTTTGGAAATTCAAATCTTATTTTTCTATTCCTTCTTTTTATTTAAAGCTAGGGAGAAGAAAGCACTTGGTCTTCTTTACGTAAGGAAAGGCAACAGGGAAGGAAGTAGAAGTTCTGCAGGGCTGTAAAGCAATTGTTGGGAATTCAAGAACTCTGTGGGAAAACCACACACAATTCCTGCTCCAGACAGAGTAAAGTTTCAGGTACCAGTTGACCTGGAAGAGAGAACTACAGACAATACACACCTGCAGCAAGCAAACTTACAAGGCTTTAATTTTAACCACTAATGTCTAAAATGCTTGCTCAGAGCTTGCATTACATTAGAGGTTATAAATTAGCAAAACGCTGCAGCGACATGAGCACGGTTTTTGCAGGTGCACCTCTCATAGCACAATATATTTGTTTCTTAGAGCCTTTAAGAGTTCTATCGATAGACTCAAAGTAAAACACAGATATTGCTTCTGCAACAAACACTATCAGCAGTCACAGATGAGCGGCGAGCTGGACTGTGCTGGATTATTCACTGAGGGAAGCTGCAGAAGCAATTACCTGCATAGGTACCAACTTGCAAATGCAGGTTCGATTGCTACAATTACTAGTAAATGTTTTGAAATGTGAAGTACGGAAATCTGACACAAGCTGACAGAGTCTCACAAGAGCACTTAATGAACATCTGCAAGACAAATCCTACTTTTTCTGCTTCACCCTCTAAAATCTGAGCTGCTTTTGCATTTGAATTGTTGGAGCTCAAAAGCTATGCAGCATGTCTTGTAACACCTGCTGATTGAGGCCCATTCAAATCAGCCCTCATTATTCTTCTGATAAGCTCTCCTTCACTGGTTCTGCTTCCACCACCTCAACCTGAAAGACTTTTATTTTACATAACCCCATAACTTCATGTCTACCTCCTTCTGCATATCAAGTATCTTACTTTTTATCTCTGCATTTAAGTATTTCACCTTTTTTTCCTGCAATCACATACTTAACAGAATAGATCTTACTTAGAAATAGTCTTCAGACATTTGAAATCTCCAAATTGTTCTTTAGAAATTAGGGTTACAGCGACCCATCTAACATTGGTATCTGATAGCCGTGGTTCACTTCAGCAGCTCTAGCTACAATGAAGTCTCACATTCATATCCAACACAAAGACCATGTTGTTATATCTCACATACAGTGTATTTAAACATTTAAATAACAACATCCAGAGAAACAGGCTTAGAAAAGCTAAGTACTTCCTACTTAATAAACCAAGTGATATTTTATATTATGCAACACCTCATTTAAGAGATCCACTCAGTTAAGGGTGAAAAGAAATGAACTACAGACAGTATCCTCTTTTCACACAGGAACCGGACCACTTGCTGAAGGTCTGCGTCAGGAGATGTTGCCAGTTGTTAAATCAAACCTGGCACATTCTCAAGATGAGTATCCTGCCACGTGACAAAATCAAACTCAGCTGAAAATGCATTACTGCAAATTTAAACAGTTTGACCCAAGTCACAGCAATTCTCAGAATGAAACAAGTTAATGAGTGGAAAAGTAGTGACACTTACAGGATTGTTTTAACTGCTCATCTGCCTTTTGAGGATAAATTGGGTGCCATGAGTAGTCAATGGTAAACACAACGCTTGGGACTGTCCAGCATTCAACCCATCCAGCCCTTTGAAAAAGACGTATCATAGTTTTATTTGAAACATGATACTTTCATTAAGTATCTGTCATTATCGCAAACAATTTAAGTATATATGAAGAGCTAATACAAAGACACAAGTATTGATCACAATAAAACTCACTCTTCTTGAGTAATGTTCCTCCATTTGGGTTTGCCTGTTTTTGGACCACTTTGACATTCAGCAGAAATACAAGATTCAGGACTTATTTTACTAGGCTGACAGTCTTTCACCAACATAAAGAGGGAGTATTTACTAGGATGACAATCTGGTAGATACAAATGAAGATCAACATCTTCTCCCTAAAAATCAGACACAAGTAACAGAAAGTTAGTTTACACACACTTTACGCATCCTGTTCATGCTATTTGCATGCACCTTCATCTTCCCTTTAGAGGCAAACTAAGGCAAGAAATCTCAATTTTCAGATGCGATGGCTAATCAGAGCTCCCACCAATTCCTAGTTCAATCCCAAGGGCTTTGTAGTTCTCCATAGTTACAAGTTTAGTAACTTAGACTTAAAAAATACACCGTAGCGATCTGTGAAACACAGGGGGCACAGCTTTTAAGGATTCCATCTCTTCTGCTCTTTGAGTCACACCGCAAAATTAAGCAACTTCACATCTCAACCAAATCATACCTTCTTAAAAGAAATTAGATAAAACATTGCTTCCTTTGCTATCAGATTATGTAAAATTATGAACACTATTATGTAAAATTACAAATCACTATCAACTAGTTTTTTATTTTTAGTAGCAACAGACTGTTTATATTTTAGGTAAGCTAAGAAGTACAGTCTCTCAAAGACTTGGCTGCATCTCTTAAAAGAATTTTATCATCTTTATTTATTCCTCAGAAACGCTTAAAAATCTAAGATGGCTTTCCAAAATTGTCTGGGGGTACTCACTCCAGTATTTGGTGTTTATCTTTGTATTTCTACAGTCTTCAAAGACATGGGAACAGAACTCCAAATGATATAGACACACACAGTCTAAGTACATATAGTAAAAAGACATACCAAATGTGTGTTTGTAAGTATGAAGGTGTATAAATATTCTTATAATATATTTGTGTTTATGTGTATGTAAATATGTTATATGTATATATAAAAACAGCCTATGACTGGATGCATCATCTAAGGAGCAGAAACCATTTACCTCTGGGTTACTTAAAGAAAAACTCCATGAACTGGAAATGGAAGAGTATATTTCTTTAAGGAAAAAGCTTATTCAAAATTTCCTGACTCAAGAAGGTAGAGAAGCCACCTCACATTCACAAGGCAAAAGGAGCAAGAGGGGAACTTACCCTTAAAGAGAATCTAGTACTACAAGTGGTTGGAACAAAGTCAGTGAAAGGCAGAGAGAAAACTATGTTCAATGTTTCTCCACAAGCTGCGAGATAAACTGGGAAAGAAAAGGAAAAAAGCAAACAAACAAAAATATTAAAACGGCTTTTTTTCTTTATCAAATTATCAAACATACAGGTGAAAACAATGAATAGATATTTAAGAACACATAACACAGGCAACTGCCATTTGAAGTACGGCATACTTAGAGTACATTGTACTAAATTATTCTCTAAGTATTTACTTCTTGGAGGTTATCTTGTACGGAAAGACACTGCACTTGGCACAGTGCAAGCCAAGATTAGAAACAACTGTAACCAATATTGTATGACTCCGTTGCTTCACAAATGAAGTTCTGGACAAGAATACACACACTGAAAGTTCCTCAGGTTTCTGATGAAGTAGTGAGCCTTATTTTTAACTAGAACACAACTTCATGATCCACCATCCTCCTTCTACATTGAAATTTTAATGTTATAGTGCGGTATAAATATATATATACACTGAATCTTTCCATATACCAGATACGTATAAATCAAAATAAACAAGCTTTTGGATTCCTTGAAAATACTTCCTTAGTTTTATCTAAAATTAGCAGCATTATCTCCTATTGCGAAATGAACAGGAAACAGATATTTCTATTTATCTGGAGTTCAAATGGTATTTTTCCCCACATGACTTAGATTTATTCCCAGGAACAAGGGCTTTTTAGCTTACTTAACATATATCAAGACCTTCTGGTTGCTCTGCAAACTGTTGTGCTAAATGAAAGATCCGAAGGGTCTTGAAAAATGAATGCTGAAACATGTTCTAGAATATCACTCTCCCCCAAAAAGGCATGCATTTGTTCCAGCTAAGCTAAAACAGTTTCAGGATGGCTTTATGCACACCAACAGTAGTAAAATGTATAGTTATCCCTATTTTTCCAGTAGAAATTTTCTAATTGTTGTACTTTCTCTGTATACATACTCTATATTTTGTAGGTATTTTTGTAGTGCAGTTTTCTGTAGTATAAGTAAAAAAAAAAAAGTGATCTCACCATTTTCTTGTTGTTTGGTGGAACAGTCAATCCAGTTGTGCTGATTTGCTGCCCAAATCATTTCAAATTGATGAAACATGACTTTGAAGTTCCACATATAAGGGACAAAGGAAAAAATATCAGGTGCACTATCACTGGACCAGTCTTGGATCAAATCTAAATGCACGGAAAGTAAATAAAAGACAAGTTAGTAGCAATCGGGAGCAACACTTCCTCATTCAGGTTTTTGGCTTGTCATAAATTCTAAAGCTTGACTGTTTGCCTCTTTACAGAAAGAGGAAAATGAGGACAAGACTACACAGTATCCATTTCCCAGGCAGACAATCCACAAACACTCGCTGTGAATCCACTTCCCATTTCTAACCTGCTTTTCAAGTTGGAAAGCCATAGGTTTAATTCAGTTTTCCACTTTAATTTTGTTCACTGGACTACCAGCTGCGTTCCCTTTGGTTTTCCACTTCAATACTCTGAAAGTGTATGTTAGGAATATTTTGTAACACTGCAGAGAGTGGTGTTGTAGAAGCTCATGCTTGCATGGAACAGATTGGTAGAATATGCTGCGTGCTGCAGCGCTACACAGGTAACGGCTCCAGCCGCACTAGGAGGACAACTTTATTAGCGTGGCACTACGCCTGCACTAATTAATCCTTCCTCCCAGCAGTGCTAATTAGCCCAGGCAACACCACATTGATGGGACTATATGCCTTCCATTGCTGCAGCTGGAGTGTTCAGCAACGGCTTGGTGATGCTGTATCACTTGTACTGCCCTCATGAACGCGTATCCTTCCTCACAGCCAAAATCCTAAGGAGCAAATCACTTTCTCTCACCATCTGGCAGTCACAGGGACACAACGTAAAGCCTAAGTAGTTGAAAATCAGTCAGTCAAAGAGAGAAATAGCAGAGAAATCGACATCCTAGGTGACAAATATTAAATAAATCAGTAGCTCTAACTGAAATAAACTCATCTGAAACTTAAGATCACATAACATAACTGTCGATCAAATTTAGTCTACATGTCAGAAAATTAATTATTTAGTATCTCTAGTTGAATGTAAGAATATCACATACTTACTAGCTCAAACAACACAAAATACCATGAAATTTGTCCTCAGAAAAAACTTGTTCTGAATATGTGAACCAAGAGTACCTGACCTTGAACACCTCTGCAAAATCTGAATGGAAAGTCTAAAGAAAGAATATTTAATTAGCTATGTAACTAATTTAGTAAAGAAGTTACCTGTAAAGAAGCTTTTCTGAGCAAAGATAAAATGATAAGTTGCTTTATAAACCTCAAGTTCACACTGCCATGTTTGTGGCATGTTCCATATCCGGGGATAGCTGGCATTAATATGAAACTGCAAACAAGATATTAAAGTATTAGAATTACTCGAAAAGATAACAGTGCTCGACCCTGTAAGCTCAGCAGTTTTCACATAGGTACTCTGCTGAATAATTAAAACTCTTTTCCTGCTGGGATGAACAGAAGGCCTCTCCAGTTCCTTAATAATTTAATCTCTCTTTCTGTGTTTGAAGGTCAAGTGTTTGTGTGTTCATTTATTTGGAAAGGTATACTATGAACTTCTGATACCTCTGTCGCAGCAGATGTACCAATCTAGCTATACACCAAAGCTTTCACTCGAATCATAGCTTTTCACAACACACTAAAGATAAAATCCCTCAGAACATAGTATTTTTTAACCATTGATATGACACTCAAATTTAAACATTAAAAGCATCACTCTGATAATGTAATTTAAATAACAGCGATAAAGGTAATGACACAATTACTGTAATGCAGAAGCAAAAATACTAGGCAAGCAAACCTCTCACAAGTAGTTTGAGCACTCAAGTACTTTCAAGCACACACGTTTACTAAGGTAAAGCCTGTATAGTGGAACTCAATGATTTTAATGGCCTTCTCCAACCTAAACAATTCGACAATTCTAGGACCACACCGCTGCATAATAAATAAGGCAAGATTTGTAAATGGAACTCCGTCATTTTCACCGCATTCACAACACAAATAACTTCATAATATAATTTATATAAGTCAGTGAAAGTTACACACATGCATAGTTACACGTGTATATATAAGTTCATATTAAGGTCTTAGAAAGCACACAAATATGTCTTTTGAATGTATTGTTTAACAGTCTTTGTTCCACAGACAAATATGTTCATTACTAAAAAAACCTCTAGCAACTGAAACTTTGTGCTTATTAACCCAAACTTACAGCTAGCATTTCAGCTTCTAAGAGAGTCCGGTACTGCATGCTGCTGGTGGCATCAACATGCAGAAGCTGCCCTTTAATTGTAGGGGAATAGCCTAGAACAAAACGGTATAACACACAATCAGACACAGCAATTCGACAAATATTTAAGTACTTCTCACCAGTGATTTCAGCAGTCCACTAATAATCAAGAAATACCACAATGGAAATGAGGACTATAATAATGCCAGTCTCTATTGTTTGTCAATCAAGAGCCTAACATTTTCCGCCTTCCTGTGGGAGGGAAGGGTACAAGTCTTCTGCTGGGTCTGGAAGTGCTACGCATCTGGAAATTTTGGGTTGCGTCGCAGAATGAAGCTCAGATATGCCAGAAAGAATCGAGAGAACAAGCAGTTTCACAAACAGCTTCAAACGAGCCAACAAGACCAGTAAATGCAAGGAACATAGCCATAGCTTAACATTTATCTCCACTTGATCTTGGATTTTGAGGTTTGTTTTGTATAAATAAATGACTATTAAATTAGTTTTTGTAACACTTCTCTGAAATGTCTTCGTGTTCCGAGTTGACAACGTATCTGTAATCTGCTTCAATACACATACAGTGAAGTGACACGCTAACTAACAGTTAAGGAATTTCTGTTTTCTAACCCAAACAAAGGGTTAACTATTTAAATATGTACACGCTTTAATAACTTGCTACCCAACATACAACTAAATCCTTTCTGTTTCTGACACATCTCAGTCACACGGGAAAAGCAATACAAGACATTCACACACATAGAAATTGAGATCACTACAATTAAAAAAAAAAATAAAAACAGGAAAACCAAGTAAACTTAGCCTTAACTCACCATTTTCACCTACTGTCATGGGAATATTTATTTCCAAATATGATCCTGCACCAACATTTACATGTACAGCATTAGTTTCCTGCATTGCAAGAAAGGAAAGAAGTCCAAACATTACTTCCAAGCCCACCACATCAATCACTGTGCTTGATTCCTCTTGCTATTATTATCCACACCTGGGTTAAGGCACCCAACGCCTGAAGTGTTTCTTCCTTACTAATGAACTACCTATATGAATATCCACCTCTAACACTACACTTTCTAACCCTTTCAGTCACAAAATACAAGAACACAAGTGTACAATGAAGTCACATTATAGAACATCTATGGGAGTAGCAACAAAGGAAAAAAAATTCCAAAGCCCTACACATAAGCATCCTTCCCCTCGCTATCATCTCTGCAGTAATATTAGATACTATTTAATATCATAAGGAATTGTCTTTTCAGCATGGTGAGCTCTACTGTAATGGAAGGACAGAAAGCGTCCAGATCACGTACGCCCAAGACTGATGGACCTGGCTTAAGATGTAGCTTTAAGGCTTAAAACAAACTTGAAGTAAGCAAAACAATATTAATACCTCTTAGCCAATACTTCTCGTTGACAGATTTGCCCATAGTTGTGGAAGATTAAAACAAATATCCCCCAGCTTTTAAAGCCATAGTTCTCTAATAAACACTTGAGACAACTAAAAATAGGCACAACCAAAAAGCACAGTGTAATCACAGTAGACAAGTTACTTTCTAGATAAGTCTTCATTATTTACCCTATTTTTGGTAAAAAGCAAATCAATGGTGGCATCTGCAATAATATTCATCCGCAGTTCAAAAGCAAGGATCTGTCTCGGTTTCCCAGGCTGAGCAATTTCTGAGACTTTCATAACTTGGTAGTCTGGTGGGAAAAAGAACTTCCACAAGCAATCCCTAATAGGGAAGGGGGGAAAAAAAAAAGAAGTTTTTTTTATTAACAGAGTAAATATACATATTTATGCATCTATTTGGTTAACACATTTTTCAGTTAGCTGAGTCTTCAGACAACCACTGGATGTGATAAGAAAGAATATTTGTTTCAATTCTTCAACATGGGAGCCTTCCAATTCCTTACTGAAATCTCCGTAAGTTTCAATGACAAGAACTGACTTCTGGACAAAAGCCATAAATGGACAGACCATAAGTGATTTAGAACAAAAACAGTTTAACTCAGATGGCAAACAAACTATGCTTTTCTTGTTATTTCTAATCTTTAGTTTACAAATCTACTACAAAAACATAGCAGAAAGTAAGCTGTTTATGCTTCAGCTTGTGCATAAGTAATTGATGTAATGCTCAGAATTAAATAAAACACAAAACTTGAGGACCTCAGAATGGGAGTGAAATCAAGTGTACTTCTCTGCAGGCTACATGAAAGGAAAGCCACAGCTATGGAGCATGGACAGAATAGCTTATCGAGGTCTCAGGAGGGTGGAACTGAGTCTTTAAGAGGGGGTACCCATTTCCCGCATCCAGCACCTGACCACTATAGCAGCTTAAAGTTTAGAAAACAAAACACAAAGCCTAAAAAATAAACTTTAATAAAAAAAACCCCAACAACAAGCAGCCAAAAACACCCACAAACCAACAAACCAACAACAAAAGCTCCATAAACACCACACATCATCAAAATTTCCCGCATCCAGCACCTGACCACTATAGCAGCTTAAAGGTTAGAAAACAAAACACAAAGCCTAAAAAATAAACTTTAATAAAAAAAACCCCAACAACAAGCAGCCAAAAACACCCACAAACCAACAAACCAACAACAGCTCCACAAACACCACACACCATCAAAATCCTGGGGAAATCCAAGGTTTTATTACACAATGTATTAAAGATTAGTATTTGTAGAAACCATTACATGAACTGAGAGTATGAAGTCCACAGAACCCCTACCAATCTCTGCTTCTAAAACATTCAGGGACTCAGCAAAATTCTGTTTTCTATCCATGGCACAATGTGAAAGTGTTCCCAGGTTCTGTGAACTCTACAGATGCTGTATAGACACCAACCTGCCTTCTGCCCAGCCAGTTCAAATTACTAAAAGCACACCAGCATAGAGCAAGATTTCGTGGTGGTATTTAAAATACCATTAATGATAAATTGATTTCATGTTCCTCAAAAAGCATTGTTGTGAAAATTGGCATTCTCCCTAAAATTCTCAAGGATACTGTCCTGTCTACTAATAGCTACTGCTTGGCCTGTCATCCTCACACTTCTAATAGACAGTTAATTGTAACAGTTTCAAAGGAGAATTCATGGAGGCCAAGTCTGTAATTAATAGCAGAAAACAAGGAAAGCACTGATTATGTCACTTGTACTTAATAGACCTTTCTTCTCTACACAATTCTACGTTCTCCATCAGAAATACTCAAGCGCAAAGCACTGAGGGTCAAGTGAAGAATAGCAGCGGAGCTCTGGCAGCATACTTTGTAACTAAAATACGTAGATAACAGATTATTTGGAGACTGCATCAAGTAGTCAACACTCCTAAGTCAGGATAAATGATTCCCCAGCTCCATTATTTTCCTAGTCAGATTTGTACTTCCACACAATTTTCTGATCAATATGCAGTATATTCCCCCCTGTGAACTAACAAAGTCTGACAAGTCTAAATGTGACCAATTAAAAGGTTAAACTTTTAGTATGTAACACTTGATAAATAGTGAAACTACTTTGATCACAACAGGAATATAATTTATTAACTTAGTAATAAAAATTCACTGAGTGATCCTCACTTCAGAAGGTCAACAACAGAAACCACCAACCCGCTAATCTTCAGCGGGTCTCTTGTTTTAGACTGTCTAATCTACACTATGCAAATTACAAGTCTGAACATGCACTGGAAACTTCAGAATGTTTTTTCAGGAAAAAATGTATTTAAATATTAAAACAAAGATGTAAATCGTGATAATACCTCTGCCTATCAGCCCAAGGTCCATAGTTGAAGTCTGTTCCTTTTCCACAAACAATGTCCAAACCCCAACACGGTGGCAGATCCTGTAATTTGCTGTCTTCGTTGTTCGCTTCTCCATCATTACTTTCCTCTGTCTCCTCTGGTACAAGACCTGTATTACATAACATAATAAACAGATTATTAAAGGAAGCTGGTTCAAATTACCATGATAAATGTTTGCTAACCACAAGACCGTTAAAGGGTTCTGAGGTCAGTTCATTTTGAGAGCACTTAAGTGCTGCTCACTGAAATGCTGACATAAAGCAAGTTTTTTACCAATATAGGCTTTCATACATCCACATTCGGTTCTGAATCCTACTTGCAAACCAAGTTTTGAAACAAAGAATAAAGTTTAAACAATTTCTACAGACAACACAAGCAAGTAAAAAGGACCTTCTACAGTAGACCCAGAGTAACGAGTAAACATTCAAGCAGTCATTCAGCAGCGATACCAATTTGCCACCTAATCTTAACCAAGCATATATCTTGATTTAATGTGTTACCTTTGCTCAGGATTCAGACAACACTGGAAACTGAGTTAGAGCAAAAGCATTTGCAAACCAAAAAAAACTTCAGCAAAATTGTTAATATACCGCACTGGATTTAAAGTGAAAGACATGATACCATAATATTCAGAAACAGACATATGAAATAGGCTTCGCAAAACCCCCAGCCAGCATTGACTATAAATTGTCTCCACTCCTCAAGCAGTTTGAGAACACTACATCTTTTAACTTTACAGCTTACAACATTAACTGTTTCAAGAAGAGATATCAAGATTAATTGCTTCCATGTTGCATATAACTTCTAAGTGTTCGTAAGCATACTTAAAAATGCTTTTATTAGCTTCAAAACACTACACTAACTCTTTCAGCATAGAGATTGAATCAATTTGTCTAGAGAGCAAAACAAATAAACAAATATTCTTCAAGTCCCTTAAAATTTTATCTTTGTATTTAACAAAGTACCTGGTTCATCCATATAGTAATAGATATCAACATCGTTGGACTGCATAACAACAAACCCTTCACCCATCAGTCTCGGTGGTCTGTAATGGAAAAGAGCACAAAGTTAAAGATTAAGAACCAATGCACTGAAGCTCATCTTTATCAATTCAAGTCATTTAAAATGCAACATATTAAGCATAAGGGAAGAGATGACACAGAAACCACAAGTGAGTCTGCCCTCAGCAGTAGATATTGAACCCTGGAATCATCACTAGAACCGGTGTCTGTACCAAGCATACCAATGGCAGAGATGCAGCAGATGTGGGACCTGTCTGGAAAGATTTTGGGGGCAAAACTCGTTTGACTTGACCCCCAAGACACCAGCTTCATGCAGCTACACTGGGCTTGCCCACACGCTGTCTGCAAGAGCCACCGGCTCTACCACGCAGCAGTCATCTGGTCACAGCCCCAGACGGGCAGGCAGAACAGCCAGAAGCGCTTGGACCACACCGCACTCTGCCCAAACGCAGCTCTTGGCAGGCTAAATGGGAAGCACGGGTTGCAATCTCAGTTCCTCTCTTCCCCTCTCCACCACACCATGAGGCCTGGTCCAACTGCTACCTTGGACTAAATGAGCTTCTGAAAGCGCACACTGCGAATATTCAAGTCTATCTGGTCTCAAGTCTCCTACCAACAAGGCAGCTGTCATATTGCTAGGCCCTGTCTAGCCCAACTTGCTAAAACTACTTAATCATTATGTTCTTCCTGTTATTACATAAAGCTACTTACAAGTTGAGTTAACTCAAGCAGGAAGATTACACATACCTTTCCACAAAGACACTTCTCAAGGATTATAAACCACAACCAATTATTCAAGTTTTACTTTTAATGCTTCTTTCAATCAAGAGTTCCCTTCTCCTTGTCCTATATCAGTCATCTGCTAATTGTTTTTGTACTAAAATAGCAGTCTAAACCACAGGGACAAGACATCTTCAGTAATTAGACCATTAGTTTAATAAAAAATTTTTTAAAAGGGAATAAAGGCAGTTCTTCCTTAATACCACTCCCCTCAATATAAAAGGATAAAAAGTGAAAAAACTAATACATTAAATACTTCTAACAGTATTATAGTGGTATTTTAGTGTATTCTAACAGTATTATAGTGGTATACTATTTTCTTTGTGTTACCACATGTTAATTTACATAGTATTATATTACATAGACAATATTACAACATGAAAATCTCATTTTTACTGTGAAAGATGTTTTTACTGCTTCTCAGACACTTCAATAAAACATCATCTGTTAACAAAGAAAAGAAAATTCCAGTGACAAATACACAGTCTAAGAGTGTGACCTGTTAGAAGCACAGGGTGCATTTCACTACAGCTCAAAAACAGGAAAGATTAGAAAATATGGAAGATGGCAGATGCAGCTTCTGTGTACTGATTTTAGTTCTTCAAAACCAACAGAGCAGGAAACTTGAAAAATCAATTTTACTATGAGAATAATGACAGTAGTGAAAAACAAACTATTTTTCATTCACTCTCCTATTTCCAATCGTTGGTTTTTTTCTGTACAAAACTCAATTGGCCTCCCCAATGGGCAAGATGTGAAAAAAAAATGGCTTAATGGTTCAGAAACAGAAATGAGGAGGAAAGTATTTAGGGATATGTAACGAGCAGTTCATGAGAAGACCTCAGTTTATTCTGCCCACACTCCTCAATAGCCACGGGCAGGTCAACAGGACTGGAAAGCACACCACAGCACAGCAGCACAAGCGAGGGATTTCAGCCTCCCAAACTGAGTCTACCTCCAACGGGGCTCCAAGGACACTACTCTGCCTTGTAAAGCAAGAGAGGGGAATAGTTAAACCTCGACTCAGCTGATGGAGGTGGCAGAACCCTAGAAACCCCACGGGCCATGTGCAAAAATAAATTAGGTAACAGTCATGAACAACGATGAGATTATCAATATTATTAAAAAGTATTTCCTAATACCTATCCTAAATTTTCCCTTTGAACCTGCTGACTTAGTCATTGCTCTCCAAGCTCATTCTGGTTTGATCTGCTTTCCTAGCACGTTGTTTCATTCCTTTTCCTTGGGTTTTGGAGAATCTATTCGGGAAAAAAACGCAATGGAGACACTGAGACGTCTGTAATAATATGACAGTTTTCAAGGTGGGGTTTTGACGTCTGCATCAACCAGGCAATCTGTTACAAAAGTCATCAATTCACTTGGTGTTTTTCATGTATGCATCACCTGCAGGAATTTCTGAAATTTAAGATGCTCTGCTTGATTTTTAAGCCAAAGAAGCATAAGATGGCAGGCTCTAAATACTCAAACACTCCCAGTTTCCAGTGAACTGGGTCATTTGCTGAATCTACCCACTAAATGAGGGCACATGTTGTCTGCACACATGCCATCCTTCAGCCATCAGAAGCTGCAGGGATGGTGACGGCATAAAAAGATACTTAGAGGAAACAGGAGAAAAAGCTAATAGTATGAGTATCTTAATCCTATTTTGTTTTAATCTTATTTGTTTTCAATATTAATTGGAGAAATCTCCTTTGTGGTCATGTTGGAAGAGTAAGATACTGTACACATTCACAGAACGTTGTTTGAAAACATATAAAGGCACATTACACACAGCAGTATTTGGCTGCTACAAAGGCAATTAAGGTACGGTCAAAAGATGTGCAGCTTATTTCCAAACATCGTAATCCATTCTCTGGATATTGTTGCTCCAGAGCTATAAGCCAGGTATAATCATTTTATTTCAACTCATATATGCAATTGTCCAAGGATAGTAAGAACCCTTCTTTTTGTTGAGGAAATAAAGCCTGTGAAAGATTTGAAAATTTAGCCATTTGGTCCAAATGATCTGCTTAATCTATAAAACCGTAAGCATTAAAGAAGACAACACAGAAAATTCTGGCTATGATGTTCATACCACAGCAATCAAGAATGTTAATGCAGTCAATGTTCCTGAATGTCTTGCTGGTTAAAGCGTAATAAAACAAGAATCCTAGCGACAAATCATTTCATGTAAGCACCCTTTTGTCTGACTTATTACCATTCAGTTTATTAAAGCTGCATGACCTCGCTTACACGGAATACACAGATGTAAAAGGATCAGCAGCCCGTCTTCAAAGGATAACATGATTTCTGCTACAGCCAGTATTGCTCAGCTTTCAGCTGTTTTGAAAAAATATTTAGCAAGCCACATGAGAATCAGCTCTATAGAAGTCAACACCTTAAAACTTGCTTTTATCCTAGAAATTCAGTGCTGTCAAAGCCTGCATACAGCTACAGTGCACGAGGGAAGAAAAATAAAAGTTGAATGCAGGATATTAGTCATGGAGAGCAACATACCTGAAAAAAAAGATAAATCTACATAGTAATCCAGTACTTTGCTTCACAAATAAAGTAGTTTCAGAGATTCAACAGTTAAAATCTTTGGAGTAATAAAAATGCCAATTGCCCAAAGAGCAAAAGAAAAATTAAGTCACACAAAGACAACCAACTTTTTTTTATATTTTCTTAAAATAAAGAATAAAATAATATGGAAACAAAAAAAAACCACCCAAAACTTACTCATCATTTTGAAGACCAACATATCTTGGACTTGGAACCAGCATGACTCTAACATTTTCCAGTTTTCCTTTTACAATGTGCATGAACTGATCAAGGTGGCTCGAAGGTGGTTTTGTGGTGTATGTCAAAAAAGCATCATCGAAGTTAATACAAAGTGTTTGTGGCTGATAATGATTCCCAAATGCCAAGCGACCCTAAACCAAAAAGAAAACCCAGTTATTTACTATACTCTGCTCTTTTATATGTGCATAAATTTACCTGTAATAATACATTTTAAGCAGCTACCTGCAAATAAAGACTGTAGACAAAAATTCTGGCCGTAATCTGCACCCATCTAAAAATACTACCTTCTACATTCAACTCTGAATATTCTCTCTCCCATCATCTCAGGAAGAGTTTTCTTGGTTTTGGGGGGGCAGGCAACATGAACTTTCACGGAACATGTTGACATATACCTATTAAAAGATGCAGGGAAGAAATAAAGCAGAAAAATCACCAAACCGCCAAATACCTCCCAAAAACCCATCATACCACACACTGGTTCAACACCTGTGGCCTAGCTAAATCACTTGGTGATATTCTTGAACCTGTTTTAAGACAAAAGCATTTCCCCAAATAGAACACAACCATGTTTCTGTCAGCACCAGCAGGATCTGCGACTGTGTCAGGGGAGTGTTGATGGCGACTTCTTAAAACTTTTTTAAAGCATGAAGGAGTAAAAAGTGGAAGAAAAATGAACAGCAAGCCTGATTTTTTTTAAGCATATACTGCTAAAAATTTTCATTACCGGGGTCTTTTCACTTACCGTGCTCACATTGACTTTAATGACTGGAATAAGCGATCTCCATGAAGAAGAGGGGTCTTGTGATTCGGTTTTGACTTTAACTCTACAGGGAAAAAAAATAGTTTTGATTATTTGGGTTTTTTTACTGCAGAAGAACTAACCAACCACTTCTTCTAGGGGTTTTCAGTACACAGCTCCCAGGGAACACTACTTCCCGCAGGGGTGTCTCCTACAGGGGACCTTCTAGGAGACTACCACAACCTCCTCTGGAGTGAGGACAGCAGGAAGCATATGTACCTAAGCCTCAGGTGCTGGTACACTCAGCTGACCTGGGTGGAAGCCAGGCATGCCGTGTTTAACACAGAGCAACAGTGAACTAAACCTTCCTCAGGGGAACTTGCTCTGTTCTGAATATTCCTGCGGAGGGATTTTTCATTTCCTAAGACACATCTTCCCCAGAGGCAGAACTCTTTCTGCACCTGTCAGTATGGGCATAAGATGAAAACCTAAAGAGTGGCACAGCCCTTACCAGAATTCAGGCCTGCCACAGCATCCCTCAAGTTACTCACTACAAAATTTAGTAACGCGTACTGGTCTGGCCAGAAGCGGACTCGAGTCTCATTAGATCTTCTCTGCTCCTGGCAATAAATTAGTCTGGTGTGATTTCACCCAAAGAGAGGACTGTTACTGAACATCCAACTCCACCAAAGCTGTATAGAACTCCTCCTTACAGACCCACACCATGTTTTCCGAGGTGCCCCCAAAATTAAGAAGGTTTGTGTCGCTATACACAAACACACGCCCCCAAAAAGAAAATTTGTGAAATCAGAATTTGCAAAATCAGAAACCACGATTAAAGCGCAAAACCCACTGCATCCTCCCAACACCACAGAGATCCTCACATTTTGGCTATTCAATGTCTCCAGCAGCTATTGCTTTACTGAGCAATACATTATTATTCTGCAAGCATAATCCTCCTGAACACATGCCCCCTTTCTACATTGTGTTTCAAACAGATTTTTCAACCTGTCTCTGATCATTAAACAAGGAGTATGTGGTTTGTTTGGTTGTGTTGTTTAATTATTATGGTAGGAAATCTGAGGAAAGGAAAAAGATTTAGACTGTCAGGCTTGTCAGTGCAATTTCTCTCTCCGCTGTGCTTCAACCATTTGGCCTCCAGAGCATATGTTAACAAAACATTACCCAATTAGTTCAGCACTTGGCAGAACAAAGCATCAAGATAGCAAAATGAATAATAATTTACCTTTCAAGATTGGTATGGGCTCTCTGCCTCCCATTTACTTGTGCTTTTTCATCATCTTTCTTTGTTGGAATTATTGTGGGATCCAAGCCAAATAGTTCTTGAAGTTGTCCATAAAGCTCAGAACGGTTGTACACATGAAATTCAAAGTCATTCACCATAATATAGAGTCGTGTTTCTGCCTTTGGATCTAAACAAACAGTAGGAAAAAAAAGAGTTTCTCATTCTACTCCAACATTCCCTTACAGTATTTACAGTTTTTCAAACATGCACATTTTGCAAAAACAATCTACACAGTAGTGAACAGGTGCTCAAGTACATACTAAAAACCAGTAAAAGAATCCACAAATTAATTACACTGTTCCAAGCAGATCAGTACAACTTGGCAATTAAGACAGTTGCACACAAAACACAAAACCTGAAAGGCATTTCACCCTTAGGTCACAATGGTAAAATAAATCCAGGCAGGAGCTGCACAAAATGCTAAGTGAGGTTTACTCAGTCTCGTACATAAACACCAAATATATCCCTTGAGGCACAGCACAGAAGCTTCGGCACCAACTTCTGCTTTTTAGCACAGATAGCAGTATTTGAGACAAATTCAACCTCAAAAAACATACGGCTTTCTAGCCAAGCTCTGTGGTACAGCAAGCCTGAACGAGGAAAACGCTTTCTTTTACAGAAAAATGGGAAACATTCATTTGCAGAACTTAGAAGATCCTCACTTTGCATAATTGCCCAGCATTTTCACAAATGAAAAATTCTAACTGTAGTATCAGCTTGATTCTCTGATGCTTAAAAACTAGATTAACATCTGCTCATTGCACACAGAGCTGTCTGTGACATACTTTGACATACTTTGGCCTTAGATAGTATGACCTAATTATGTAGTCGAGGTGAGGAAAAAGCTTGCACAATTCCTCCCTAATTACCCAGTTGAAAGAGTGCCCGTTACACATTCACTCCAGAGACCTGAGCTGCTCCAAAATCCGAGCTGCTCTTTCTAAGTCAAACAGACTTCACGAAGCCGTAGCACCGACGGTCATTATAGCAATCCCCAAGCTCTAACTCAGGGGGTGCAAACTGAAGGCAACATTTTCCACAGAAATTAGAAAGTCAAAGCCAACACCACTGCTGTTCTGGTCAGAGTCAAGAGAAGAAACTGAACATGAAACTGGCTGAACATGAGCCAGCAGTGTGCCCAGGTGGCCAAGAAGGCCAACGGCATCCTGGCCCTGTACTCGGCACTCGTGAGACCTCACCTCAAGTACTGTGTCCAGTTTTGGTCACCACAGTACAAGAAGGACATCGAGGTGCTGGAGCGGGTGCAGAGAAGGGCAACAAGGCTTGTGAGAGGTCTGGAAAACATGCCCTGTGAAGAGCGGCTGAGGGAGCTGGGTTTGTTTACTCTGGAGAAGAGGAGCCTGAGAGGAGACCTTATTGCCCTCTACAACTACCTAAAAGGAGGCTGTAGCGAGGCTGGTGCTGGTCTCTTCTCTCTAATTACTAATGACAGGACAAGGGGAAATGGCCTCAAGTTGCATCAGGGTAAGTTTAGATTGGATATTCGGAGGAAGTTCTTTACGGAACGAGTGGTGAGGCACTGGAACAGGCTGCCCAGGGAGGTGGTGGAGTCACCAACCCTGGAGGTGTTTAAAAAAAAAGTAGATCTAGCACTTGAGGCTATGGTGTAGTGGTTAGATATGCTGGGATGAAAGTTGGACTAGATGATCTTCAAAGGTCCCTTCCAACCCCTAACATTCTGTGATTCTGTGAAACGCAGCTGCCCAAGAGCCAAAGTTTAGACAGACCTGCTTTATTAAATGCACCCCCTTTTCTAACAAATCTATCTGTTCCCCAGTGTTAGAGATATATACAATTGTCACCCCAACAACAGCAACTCATCTTTTCTCCTCAAACCTAAATTAACAGAAATTTTGATATAATTTTAAAGGAAGTAAATGTACATTGAGTTTCCAGAACACAATGACATCAGTTTTCTTGCAGGAGACAGAGAAAATTAATGAGCCAGTTTCAGTTCCTTCCTGTTTTCAAAAAAGCACTATCACACCCACTTCTTGGTAATGTCAGCCTGCATCAGTAAGATCTAGGCAAAGGATGACAAGGACAACTGTTCACCTGGGAGATCTCAATATCATCAAGAACACAAATAAATGTAATTTTTCAATTTCTGTATGCGAGCAGTAGAGTTAATTAACTAAATGAAATAATATGTAGTAATTCATTTCTTTAAAGGGCATTTAAAGAGACATGTCTTTTTCCTCATAACAAAAGTACGATTTGACCTCCGCACACCAGTTTGGTTGCCTAAGACACTTCTGGAACAGAAAAATAAAACTAGGCAAGGAAGGAGACAAACACATCTGAATGTCAGGTAAATGATTCCAAGAAGCATATATGTAAGACATGTAAAAGTAACTACCAGATGGATAACAAGATATTGAAGTTTTATCAACGTTTGTTGCAATCAAGCTTACTAATGTAGCCAAGGTTTGGACATTTGCTTTGAGTTTCATCAAAGTGTATTATTTATTATTTAGTCAAATGTTTGTATCACACCTACCCAAACGATTCAACATAAATATAGTCCTTGAACAAAACTTAAACCCTTAAGACAGAGTATACCATCAGCCTTAGTAATTTGGTCAGGTATAGGTATTTCTGTAGATTAAAAAGTATTGATTGGTAAGGATATAGTACTAAGAATCGAAGACTTGATTTTTCCATCAAGGTTAAAAATCACAGTATCTCAGCTAAATAATCAAAACGTAAAGTGAGCAAGGTTATTTCTCCTAGAAATAAGAATAATTACTTGAGAGGATTTTATCCAAGTTATTTAGTTGTCAGAGCTAAACACCTCAGACCTCCTTGGTTACTTGGATTATTTATTCACTAGTTACACCGTCTTAAATGCCAGCAGAAATGGTCAAAGCCTGGCAAAACTGTCAAGCAAAAATACCACTGTATAAGAAAGACACAACGAACATGAATTCTACTCATGTGAGCCACTAGAGAAATATATTTTAACTAGCAGATGAAGAAAATCCTATGAAAACCTGTAGGACAATAACCTGTGGTTGGAAAAATCTAATTAACTCTAAGGCTAGGTTCCACTTTCTGAGTTACTGTTTTTACTGTATAAAGAACTTAAATTGGGTCCTATCACCTTAGAGACTTAGTAATGCCGCAATAAAACGTGAGCAACTCGACCTACCTTACATGACTACACTGAAAGGGTGTCTCCTTGGTACTCCTGCCACTATTGAGTTGGTACTGTCAGAGCAACAGTTGCATGAGCTTGCTGACAAGTTTAAGAGGCTTGACAGCATGAGATGCCACTTCTCAAGGGGAGAAAGACACACACAAAAAAAAACCCCTCCTAAGTTGAATGACTCTCTCAATCAGTGCTCTCCTCAGCTGTAGACAGTTGCCCTCTCTGGATCTCCTGGAATTAGCAACAGAGCTGTGATGATTCCAAAGTCAGAGAGGCAGGACCTGCGACTCACTCAGCCAGATTCTAATCCTATCAATGACTAAGCACACATCACTGGGATACTTAGGTTTTCTAACAGCATTTTCCACAGATGCAATTAATCTTGTGCATCTGGTGTTAATAATCCTTCTTCAGTCAGAGATGAGGAAGAAAAATAAATGAATTTTTCAGACTTTCCCACATCTATGACTACAGATATCATCAAGACACAGCGTTATCAAATACTAAAGAACATTCCCTACCATAACATGTGTGCTGACAGAACAACACTAAATAATGAAAACTAAAATCAGTTCCAGAACGTAGAAGTCTGTATCATATTTACAAAATTCAATACCGGGTCAAATATTCTTAGACTACAGATAACAAAGGCTACTATTAGGGTCAAACATTTGTCTTAAGAAAGGTCCACGTTCCTGGAAATGAATCCTGTATTTAATTCAGTGCCTTGTCCTAGTCTACTAACACATATCATCCAGTTAAAAGAACTTACACCTGATGATTCCATGTACTTCACATACAAAACAACTGAACCGCACACATGCAACTGGGCAAAGGACTCATTTTTCTGTAGGCTTCCCGTAAACTTGAACGTTGCAACCTTTTTGACAAACCTACCATGCTGTTTCTGCTTAGGGTTGTACATCTTCCACCAGCGAAATATGATGAATCCATCCTGAATTCTAAATGAAATGACACAAAACAGAAGTTGAGAGTGATAATCCAAAACCCTGTGTGCACCTACATGACGCATCACCTTATGCAGTGCAGAGACCTGCAGTTGCAGTAGTGTAAAAACAATATTAAAGCATGAATAAAGCGTAACAACATTCAATTTACAGCATTGGCTGAAAATCGTATAAAACCCCATTGCCTTCAAAAGCTCTCCAAATTAAACAATAAGAATCCAAATAATTCACTATTTTCTAGTGCGTAGTTCATCAAACAAAATGAATCTTCCATACTTATGAGTGTGAGCACAAGGAAGTAAAAGACACAAATAACAATGTAGTTCTCTGTCACACTCTAAAGCATTTTCTTTGTCAAATATTTAGGACAACTAGAATCTTAACCAAGACTCACTTTTAATTCATAGTGCTCAAACAGCAAATGAGCTAATGAGTATCTAACAACCACCAGAAGAGTCAGCTTATCTTTAAACATGTAAAAATATATTAATTGCTCGTCTTTAAGACAGTATTTTGGTATGTGTTATTTAGAGAAATACATTTACTGCATTTGAAATTGCTATTCAGAAGAAAAACTCCCTTGGAAATCCACACCTGATAGACATGTCTTCTGTGATGAAATAGATTTCACGAACCATGACTTTTCCAGAAAGCACAGAGAACGAAAAGGAACCTAGTGTGAAAAAAAATATTTATCAGGTATCGGCCTAAACTTGTCAATGCTTTATTTTCTCAAGAGGAAAAATATAGTATTCAATTATCTGAAAGGAGTTTACTGCATATCTTCCCTTTTAAAACACAGACTTTCATAGGAGAAGCAAAGTCAAATATTCAGAACATGGAATCATAGAGTATGCAAGACAAAAGCATGCAGCTCTACAAGTTGCTGGGTTTGGCACTACCCAGGGATACAACCAACCCCCCGAGACACGCTAGTTACTCAGGAACACTCGTGTGCCTTGCAAAGCTTCTGAAAACTGTTAGGGAAGATTTGAACATGTATACTACCAAGCTATTATATACAAGATCATAATTAGAAAAATAGAGATTCCTGATAAAGTAATTTTTCAAATTTTGAATGGCTGTGAGTTTTTAGTCCAATTATTAAGAAAAATTATGTTTAGAGCAGGAAGAATTAATAAGCATGAAAAGCCCAGCAGGCAATGGAATAGCCAATATTTTTCCTAGGGCTTTTCACCTCGCTCACAGAAACTTAAGTAAACCATGATTTGTTACAGAAAAAATAAAAATAAAAATCAACATTAATCGATTGAAGCCAAGCTGTAGATCATGGGGTTTAATTAGCGTTATGTTCCTCTTACTGATTAAGTTTATGAAGAACACCATATTTTTGGCCAGCTATGTCCAGCTATCTTTACTTAACAGCAATTTCACAGAGAAATTTTACTAAAAGTCCATAGATCAAGTGTAGCAGCCAATAAGTATTTCATCTATTTTGCTCTTCCAAAAGTTTGATTTGAAAATGGTTTGGATTACAGTTCTTAAACTCTTGAGGACATAAGCAAATTATTGCAAGGATCTCTTTGGCGGGTGGATACAGGTGGGTTGTTTGGTTGGTTTTAAATTTTCACTGCACTGATTATCAAAAGTGACAGAAAAAGTCCAGAACTAAAGTCATCATCATTCCAGGAAGCAGTAAGAGGAAGGCACAGAACAATAAATGAAAGAAAATTAAAGAAAATTAAAAGTGCAGTCAGTGTAAGGTTGCCAGATACAGTCCTCTGTGACTCAGCATCAGATATTTTTGTAATGTGGGTGAGCGCCCAAGTGATTTGTACTGACCTGTTTTATTCAAAAATGTTTTAAAATATATATAAAAAAGTTAATGGATATTAATGCAAATGTTCTAGGCAGTATAAATCCTACATATCACAGTCCTAGTATGGATTAACATGATGAGTTCTGACTAGTTTATTTAGAAAGCAAGGAGCTGAGGCTTGAGAATCTCCGCAGAGCCCCTCTGAGCCCCCTCCAGCAGTTGTTACCCACTTTGCAGATGCCAAATAAGCCTCCTCAAAGGTGTCAGGGAGTGGGAAGGTGCACCTCAAAACACCAAATTGTAAGGCAAATGCAGAAGCAGCTCAGGCAGGTTCCACAGGGGACTGAGATGAGTCTTGTCCTTTTAGGACACTATCCAGTGTAGTTAGAGGGCTTTGAAAAAGGGGTAGTGGAACATGTTCAGATTTTAAGTATACAAAGTCTACAGACGAAACAGAAAAAAGTCAACTCAACCTACAAAAAAACCTGCCAAGTGAACCTAAATAGAAAATAATGAGAGACTTCCATGAAAAAGGGGTTGTTTTTCTACCTACCCCAAGAATCTTACCTTAAGGCATACACTGAACCTGGTTTTCCTCTCAAATTAAAAGCCATGCTGATCATTTTGAAATTACTATACCCAAGAATCACATTGATTTTACTTCAACTTCTCAGTAAATTGAGGTAAAATAAAAGGCAGCAGATAAACAAAAGCACAACAGTAATTATAACTCACCAATATGGATGTAGCCATGTTTATACAATCTGTTAAGTACCAACGTTAAAATGAGTCCAATGTTCCGGGAATTATAATAAGTTAGGTAGATAATCCATCCACAAGACAATATTGTCGCTGTTGAAAGATTAAAATGAATTAAAATATTTTTTGAAGTATGCTGACCTAGATAAAAACCTATCAAGACTACAAACAAAAAACAGTGTTCTTCCTAGTGTCCAAAAAAAAAAATTCAAACAGATCAGATGCTTGAGTGAGTGGTTTCAGAGAGATGTTGCAAGAGGAGTGTGACTAGATGGGGGGACAAAAGAAGGGGAAATAGTTGAGAAAAAGATAGATTCTTCACCGCTCTTATGTTCCCCAATATAAACAGAACTGTCTTCTGAAAGACCCACAAAAGGCACCACATAGTTCATACACCCCTTATCATCCACGACGCTTCATTTCATAGGTCAAATCGTAACATGCATTACCCACGTAGCCATTTATTTCAAGACAGCCTAAAAAACCACCACCACAACAATCACATCACATGCTTCCTCCACCCTTCTCCAAACCATGAACTGTAACTTAAGTTTCTAGTCTTTGATGTCTTAGCACAGGAAACAACATTATCACATCTGAAACCATTTCTTAAGTTGTTGAATCCTGAAAGAAATGTACCAGTCCTCGGGTAAGTAGAAATCCATCAACAGTTCAAGCATGGAATTTGATGAGGAAAAAAAGAAAAAGCAATCCAATGAGAAACATGTTTAAACAATAAAAAAAAAAAAAAGGTCTGCTAATCCCCAAAGTAATTTTTACTTTAGTTGATTAAGAGCTAGTAACCTATTTCTAACTACTACAAAAGTTCTCAAAGCTTCCAGAAGGACAAACCCAAAAGGAATGGGACTGCCAGGGAATGTACTAGTTCTAACTCCCTTCGCTGAAAATTACCTTAATGTTTCGTCCAAAGCATGGTAAGGAAAAAGTCTATTTTTGTATTTGAGGTATCTCTCTTCATTACACTACCAAATTTTGTAACAGAAAACTTTTATTTATGTATACACTTCATATTCAAGCACTCAAGATTTATTGTGTCTTTTGTTTAGAAGCTGAAGTGCAGAAAGGCACATGGGTACGACACCATCACTCTCTAAAGAGTTCACGTAATGACTCCAAAAAAAAAGAAAAAACTAGAAAAACCTCAAAAAAAAAAGATATAAACAATCCATTCTTTTTTTCCCGCAGTGAAATGCTCCACTGCTTTGTAATACTCCTGTGCTCTGCTGAAAGACGAGTGTAAGACAGAAGAGTGTGACCTAAATGACTTGGTCTTTTTCTTACTTGAAAATAGATCCAGTGTGGCCAAAATTCAAGTAGCTCATACACGAGCAGGGTAGCTGACACGTAAAACAGATCTGCGTGGGTGATGACATGGGAAGAAGGCAGGGAGGGTTAAAACTACTCCCCAGAAAATAAAGTGCTCTCGGTATTCAGTGAAAGCACACTCTCCAAGGGCAGAGTTTATCTCTTCCTGTTCACAGAGGAACTCGCTGCTGATCCTCTATCAATGTAGGGACAAAGGTGAACTGACTCACACTCCAAGGGTGTCATTCCAGTAACGCAACTTAATTTGAGATTCAGTCCAGCTAAACATTTAATTTTTAGATATCTAAAGTCAAGGTTTCCTCTTAGGGTGACATATCCTGAGAAAAACCAACCAACTGGTACAGTTTCTCAGCGCTATAGTCCTTCACTAGTCTCACCTCAGACGCAGAGGCAGCCTTTTCATCTCCTTCCACAAACACAGTCTTTACTATTAAGTGACAGATCCCATAAACTCTGTTAATCTCCTTATTGTATTATTGATTTTTAAAGTCTCTTCACTGAAACTGCATTTTGGAAATCCCATTTTGGAAGTTTTACTGAATGTGATTTTTCGAAATTATTCCAGAATTGAGCAACAGCTCTTTGAGGAGCATGCTTATTTCTAGAATTCATCACCTAACTTCCAGGAATCAATAGTTAGCTGCTCCTTCAGCATTCACCAGAAGAAACTATTGATTTTTTTTTTTTTCTCTCTTATAACAGGATACCATAAGCCAGCAGATGGAAGCAAAGGAGGAATGGTTGGTTGAAACTGGGTCAGTTAATATTACTTTAGTATGTTTCTTTCCAAACCTCCTAATAACAGAAGGCTACCCAGGTTTTTCTGTTGTTTGTGTCATAGTTTCTGGAATACCAAGTGGTTTCTTAAAGTGAAAGAGATCCGCAGCTCCCCCAAACTGTGTAACTGTATATAGGTCATTCCACTCATAGAAAAAGGGAACAAACTATGTCATTTCTTGATATTCCACACAGTCCTCTGTGAAACAGACACTTACTAAGTTTAATATATTCAAACAAATAAGCAGAACTTGTGGTTTAAATTTTAGCTCTTACGTGGAATTGCTCAAATTACTAATAGTTAGCTCTAATAATCCAGTGCAGAGAGTGAAAACCAGAGAAAGACAATTCTACAGGCCTCAATTTGACACTTTTACTCTTTGGTGAAAAACCTGAACATCCTTAAGTCTCAAGTCAAAGCTTCTGGATAAACATATTTCATATGTGTTCTGCATCTGTTCCGTATTTTACCATGAGCAACTATCAAAATGATGACTTCTCTTATTCTTATCTTGATTACACTTTGAATTTGATGTTGAGTAAGAATTGTCAATGTCAACAGATGAAAAATGAAATAAATATTCAGAAAGCACTCTCGGCTCCTTTCCTATGTCCTTTTCATTCAGTCTGGCCTACCAAAAAATAATTCCAGTATGTCAATAGCTAACGGACATGCTTTAACTCTCCAGAAGTCTAAAATTAAACCTGTTTTTCCTGCACTGCCTCTCACTCCAGGTCTAAGAATCAAGGCTGAGAAGCGCTATCTGTCTTAGGGAAAGCCCAAATGCATCACACACATCTAGCACTCTCATCTGGACCTGAATACAACTTAATGTTTCTTTTGCTGTCCCTGATCCACCTATTCATAGATGCAGAAAATAAGTGCCTACACATAAACATAAAGAACCACACTAGTGTTACAGAAAAATAGGGATCCCTAATTCATGCACATGTACAAAAACATCCCATAAACAAGTACACGAAAGGTTGACTTAAGGGCTTATTGTGACACACAATTTAGTCCAGAAGTTGTGGCTTTAAACACAAGAGTCTTTATATACCATTATTCCAACTACACCATACGAAAGGGCAGATATGTACACATTGCCATAAAGAAGTTTTTGTGTCAGCCTGTCGTGTGCTACAATGCTAATCCTTTGTTATGGTATTACAGTTAAACACCAGCTTACTCTGGTGTTAGGAAAAATTTATTTCCTGGAGAGAAGTTCTCACTGAGTTATTTTACAGTTTCACAGTTGCAGAGCACATTGAACTTATCTCCCAAGTGTTGCAGCCTGACTCATATCTCAAGCTCTGTATTTTTTCCTTTTGAATCACTGAAGCCGCAATACCATGCCTCACTAAACAGTTGTATGACAAATAAAAATCTCCTTTCAATGTTTTTTATTTAATTTGGTAAGAAATGCGATATTGACATACTAGCATTTAGAGACATACACTTCAAAGTCACACACAAAAAAAACCCCACTTAATCAAACCAGAATACATTCACCTTACCAACTAACAGCCAAACAACATTTGAGTCATGTTCTGTTAAGAAGTCTTCCAACTGTGTGATACTTGGGACAAAACTGTCATTTTTTCTTTGATCCATTGCTAAATTTCTTCTGCACCGGCTCGTATAGAACTGAAGAAAAAAAAAAACAAACAAAAAAATAGTAAGAAGTCAAATACAGCTTGGAAAAAAAATAATATGTACTACATCAAATCATCTCTAACAGTCTCTTTCATCATCTCTAACAGTCTGTTTCACACAGCTATGAATCTACTTGTTCTATTCCTTCAATAACATCTTCATGATTCTCAGCTACCCTTTAATACTCCAGAAAGACTTCCCCTCACCTTTGCTCAAAGTTTCCAGGCACCAAAATAAGGTTACAGATCAACAGAATGCCAAAACATGCTGTCCAGATTTAGGACTCTGGATGCCCTACACTGCATATAATAGCAAATACATGTGTAAAACTTGTAGCATAGCAGTAAGTCAAAAAAGTAACCGAATATACCAAGAAAAACAAGTTTGTATGAAGCCTTCTAACATTCAAGATGGGAACAGGAGACAATAACAAGACTAAACTCACAGCCCCTGGGGATGGAAATGCCAAAGTAGACAGTTTCAGGAGTTGTGGAAAATTCCAATAATATCTTAACCCACTGTGTCCATTAATTCTTCTGCTTTAGGATCAATTTGCTTCATCTTATAAAAAGTGAATACATAGTGTCTCTGTTAAGAGAGCAGAAAACCAGTCCTTCTGATCTCACACACTTACTCAAACCACCTTGCAACTGGGTTATATTAATAAAGTGTAATTAACGGGGAGTAGCTCAATTCTGAAATATCTGTAATTACACAACAGTATTTTACTTGCATTAGTTTCAACTGAAGTCTTCCGCCCTGGTTGTTTTCTGTCAAGCCCTCTTATAGGAAAATAGGCATTAATTCTACCTTTTTTGTTTTTCCTCAACACTTTGCAGCTGCTGGCAGCCTGTGTTCCTGCCAGTACTCAAACCTCAAAAAAGAGAAAACTTCATTTGCTTTCTGCATGAAGTCTCTAATGCTCTTCATCAAGAGCTCTAGCACATAAAACTAAGTAACATTCGTAAGACCTTAGCTCCTGAGCATAAATCTTCGGAATAGTCAGTATTTGTAAGCATTAGCAATAAAATCAACAATTTACTCATTTTTTCCTGTAATATCCATGCTCTCACTGTTAAAACTTGAAAACAAACTATCGAAGGAGTTCATAAAACTCTGCTTTAACTGTACTTGTTTCTCCCCTACATTTGGGTGAATACAGTATCCTGAATCAAGAACCTATGCTTTGAGCTAAAACAGAAGTAGAATCCCAAGAATAAATGCTAATAATCAACTCACTAGCTCTTTCAAAACAAGGAACAGAATGAGTAGAAAAGAATACAAAAGCAATAAACAGAGAGACACACACACAAAAAAAAACCAACACACCACCAAAACACCAGACATGGCTTTCAGTAGTGATGATAAAGGAGCTACTACCTTAGCTCCCCTACAGAAAAGGGAGCAGCAAGCATCACACAAACACACACTTTAAAAGAAGCAGCCCTTCTCTTAGAAGGTACATGGCAACAGCAAATTAAATCACATAATGGCATCATGATTTGCTTTAAGGCTTTCCCAGTATCTTTATAATAAAATCCACACATCAACTTCTGTTAGGCAGCCTATGATGCCTCTGCAGGCTGCCTCTAAGAGCCTTTAACCCGTGGATGACAGGGTAACTAGAGATACCAAAATCAATGCTTTGGGCATGAACAAAGAAAGAACTTTTCTGTTTCTTCCCAAGAGACAACACAGTCACTCTCCTGTGAGAAAGAACACCAAGGAAATGCTGTAAATTGGTGAGGACCACCTACCACCTTAACGAATACCACCACTATTTCATTACTCATAAAAGCAATCTGTGGCTTTTTCTTAAGAAATTATCAACCAATGTTACGCGATACTGGGGCAGGACATTAAATATCTTAACCCACTGAATAAGACTGCTGCAAGACAACTCAGTGACTGCAAGTCATGAGATCCTAGTAGTTACTTATTTCAATAAAGACCACGTTCATAATTTTTTTGTCACCACTATCCATAACCATAAATTGGACATCCTTGGAAGCTTTCTGGAATGCATTCACTGTTTGCATGCAAATAAATAAAGGAATTCCCCATCAGTCATCATGTATCAACACATCATTCCTGAAGCTCCACAGTTGATGCTTCAACACTCTGCCCCACCGGCAGTTTTTGTTGTGGCACCCTTGGCCCTTGAGCCACCTGAGGATGAGGATGATCTAAACAAAAGTATAATCATCCAAAACCAGGTAGCAATATCCGCACTAAGTGTTGGCCTCTCAGTATTTGTCTTGGAGGAAGCAGGTGCTTAATCCACCCAGATTATGGAGCGATTTCGGCCACATGAATTAGTGTAACAGAAAGCGCGTGCACACAGAGACTTAAGCAGTGCACACTGTTTATAACGTCCCTGTGCATTTAAATACCATAGGGGACTGAGAGGCAGGATCTGGATGCTCATGATTGTTAAGAGAAACAGACATAGTCTTCTCAGGATACTTTCAGTAATCGGCATTTCTTTCCGTTGACAGTCCTGCACCTCTCTGCCCTCATCTTTCATGCTCCACATACTGAAACCCTAGATTTAAATTGTGCATACCTCTCAGCTGCCTGGGCTCATCCATCTTCTGTTATGTTTACTCCTCTGGACAAAACTATTTCACAGTCAGACAAAACATTAACTACCACATTCTCCAGGAACACTGACCCATAGGTTGATGAGTCTGTAATTTCCATGCCCCCTGCTACTGTATTCTTCTGAAGAAATAGTATACTTTGCCAATATTACAAGACAACTCTTGGAAGAACTGACTCTTACCAATCCAGCTAATAGAGGAAAGAAAATTCACCAAACAGGAAGCAAAGTCCAGAAACCAATATTTACCTCTCTGAATTTATTTACAGTATTTTCTCAAGGTCCCAACTGTTTTCTGATAATGAGCTCAATTGATACACCAGAACACAGCCTAAAACTTTTAACAAGTGTTTTGATTTATTTGCACACTTAAAATACACTTAGCAGACTTTAAAAAGTAAAATTTAATTACTTGTGTCACGCATTAATCAATTTTTCTCAGTACTAAAAAGATGTAAGGGATGGGGGGATGCAGCTCATTTCCAGCCTGCTTCTAGTATTCCAAACTAGACCTGATTTTCACAGCAAATATTCTATCCCTAAAAAGCCAAACATTCAAAAGCAACCACTTCAAGTCTTTACAAACACATTTTAGTTGCATCAGATCAGTACACTGATCTGAACCTCAGCCTGAGCACGTTAACACTTAACACCAAGAACAAACCTCTGATTGAACAAAGCCATTAAAAATTTACCGAAAGCATGCATGTATTAAAGAGTTGACAAAAGAAAAACACAAGAGAAGCCCGGTCACCAAAGTAAAGTCGGTTGGCAGAGACTACAGCCAAGGGAGCAACAACCCACCTGTAAAAGGCTGTCCTGTATCTATAACTGAGGATGAAGGCAATAGAAATTTCATTTAATGCTCAAGAGCATTAGGGTAATGTGGGTCTGGATGTATAAGACAAAGAAAGAGAGAAAGAAATGTCTGTTTATAACATCCTTTGTAACACTTCTGGCACACTTTGTGGAAACAGGTGGGAAAAAGACATAGCTTTTCATGATACTGAAAAAAAACACTTTTACAGTTATAAAGCAGATAGGGAGATAACAGATTATGCCAATCCCCTGATTATTACTGGACTTCATGGGGGGAATCAACCAGGAGTTTAAATTTGTCAGACATATTCCTCAGATCCCGAAAGAAATCAAGCGCTTACTGAATATATGTTAATTGATGTTATTAGAGGTTAACTACCACTCTGAGGATAGTCAACTCCCAACTTCCACAGCAATAACAAGACAGTGGAGTCATACTTACATCCAAAATGACAATTAAACAACAGGAGTTAAATCCCCCTAGTCTGAATAAATGAACATCCATAATATACCTGGATGCTTGACGTCTGTGGTAAAGGAGCCATACCCATAGTGGTTCCTTAGCTAAAAGGGAAGAAATCGCCTTTTTGCATCCCACCCACTGCATCACCTTCCTTCAAGTGGTCTCTAGCAAGAGCTGCTAAGACATCACAGCTTTAGATAATTAAATTATATTAGAAAGCAGTCTCACCAACACAAACACCACTTGTCTGAATTTCCCTCTGAAGCTATGGCAAGACTGTCAGCACCCAGAAGCACATTAGACACATTTCGCACAACAGAAAGCTGCCAACCCTGGCATCTTTCCCAAAACACTCTGGCTAGGTCTCAAGACTTCCAACCCATCCCAGCATAATTTAGAAAGTTCAGCTGTTTTAATCAACAAGCACAGGAAAGAGGAAGGAAGAGGAGTAAAGCTGTTCTAAAAAAACCACGTGCACAAAAAATGAGCTAGGTGACAGCACCCATACAGCAGTTCAGCTACCTGACAAGTTGCACTAGCTTCACATCTTATATCCAATGAAAGATTAACAGTTCTTTTTTTAAAAAGAACTTTTTCAAATAAGAACTAAAATTCAGGCCTGTTTTCTTCACCAGTGCTTGAACTAACAAGAGCAGTAAACTCTAAACAAACTAAACTACTGCAGTAACTATACTAATGAAATTGTGCTACAATGTTCACTGAAAATAGCCGAACTCAGAGCACAGCAGTCACACCCAGTTAAACTGGTGTGTGGACAGCCTTAGGTAAACGTAATTTGCACTACAGTAGCTCATGTTAGTAAGTAACACAGTCACTTAAAAATTAACTAAAACAAAATTGAACTACATTCAAAGGAACTGTAACATAATCTTAAATCATTCTTGCAGTAGCCTACATGAGATTTATTTTATCTAATAGAGAAATAGAAACCTTAAAGAAGTATCTACAGTAAAAAGCAAAACAAAATCAAATTCAACACTGTTCTGATAGCAGTGAGAAAAAAACAGAAGAAGAAACTAGTATCTACTGATTCAGTCCTCAAAACAAGTGATATATTTTTTATTTATTAGCAGGACAGGACATGAGTTTTAATTTCAAGGAAATCCAAGACAAATCCCTGTTATGGCAATCAACTGCAGTACTTCTTGCATCACTTGAGCGCTAGTCTAGAAATGCCTAACTGAACTTTGGATGATTTTTTTTTATTTGGTTATAATTTGGCTCCCAGCCTTGTTCCAAGGAGAGGGTTGTTCTGCTGCTTCCATTGCCAGCTTTTGATACTGCAGAACAACAAAACACAAAGTCAAAAAAAACCCCCCACCCCAGATAGCACAACTTAAGGGCTCGTATAAGTAGAAATAAGAACTTCCCTCATGCACACTCATCTATTAAGAAAAAACAGTAACAAACACCTTTCAGGCTCTTGTCTCAACTACAAAGCAAGGGCCTCTTTCTGTTTTCCCCCTCCCTTTTATTAATCTGAACTACAGCATTGTACCTCAGAAATACCCTATTGGAGTCTTCCACACTCTACATATGAATTTCTCCAGAAGTACTTCCCCTAAATTTCTCTGACACACCACCACAACTTAGGGAAAACTGCCCTAAATCAAACTAAACATCAGTCTTGCAACTAAATATACCATCACCCTTAAGCTAAGTACATACAGATCTTCATTAGTGTCTGTCCCAGTGCGCAGTCAACTCAAAAGATTCTGGTGCAGCAACAAGTACTAGAAGAAGTTATATAAGACAAGTTACCAGGAGAAAGCACATTTCAAAACCACTGTGAACACAAGATAACTCTGTACGCTGCTGACAAAAAGCAGTAAACTTTTGCCTATTTTCCACGTGATAAAATTACGCAAAGGGCCAATTAGCAAAGAGCAGCTGACATGTGACATGGCAAAGTTTCTTAACAGCACACCCAAAAGGGGAGTTACTCCAGCATGGCCATAGGAGAGGATGAAAACTCACCCTAGAGAAGTTCCATACATGAACGTATCTCCACCCAACCAACTCCAGCAGATTTACCATGAGCAAAAGGTACTAACGCACGAATACCATCAAATTGTGCAAACTCAGGCCATAATCCTCGGCAAACATCCCCTAACATTGACTTACAGCTGAATGCCCAAACAAATCCGAATGCTTTTATCAACAACTGTTTGAATAACCTATTAACGTACTTTTACCAACATAACGACTATTCTTGCTTTTCTTCTCAGTTGCCAAAAACTTCTGGACTGATAGCCTACCTGGTCTTTACATCTTGTACATAAAAATTGAGGGGGAAAAAAAGCAAAGGCACAAGAAAAACAAGTCAGAAAAGCAGAATTTACTAATTAAGTGACAAAACAGAACAACTTCCATGGCAACACTCAGGGTCTTTTTCATGTCAAACCTGTTAAAATTACAAAGAGAGGCAAAACGTACATGTTTTATAGCCAACTACCAAGTTTGGACGTTATAAGGAAGTTTAGTGAACAGTGCTGTGGAGACGTAACTTAAGATTGGAAACAAATCTAGGCATAGATTATGACAGGGATATCACCTATACACTGACCTTTAAAACACATCTCCACCATATAAACATGCTAAAAGCATGTCATATTGATAAATACATCCAAATTTTTACTGACAATGTGAAGTGCAAGTACATCATTATCACAAGACACCTCAAAAAGCAGGTGCATTTTGCGGTAAACCCATGTGTGCGTTAAAGCCACAGGCGCTGGCAGAGCCGGCCTTACCCCGGCTCGGGGAATGAAAGGGAAACTTTCCTCTCAGGCCAAACCCAACGGCAAGCGCCTGAACTCCTGTTTTCTGACCTCACCCCCTTTCTGCACGGTGCTAATCTACAGAAGACACATACAAAAGAAACAAAAACAACAAAGCAAAACCAGTAAAACAAAAATAGGAAGCCGTAGGACCGGAGGATACTCCTCTCGCAGCCTCGCACAAGACAGGGAAGAAGAGGGGGGGCACGCCGGTACCGACAACACAACGCCCCGGTGGGCGAACGAGGCGGGACGCGCACATCGCCGCCCCCTCAGCACCGGGGGAGCGCAGCAGACGGGGAGCAGCCCCTCCGGCCTCCTCCTGGCCCGGG
>NW_009715513.1:9742-39265 GCF_000703405.1 Apaloderma vittatum | reverse complement strand
GGTGAGGGTAGCGAGGCAGGGGCTGAGGCAGTAGTTACTTTATTAATTCTCTTACTGACGCTTATTTGATCCTTACCAGCCCTTCACCTTCTAGTGAAAATGCTTAGCTCCGTTTCCCTGAAAGCAAACTCCTCCAAAGTTTGGACAGTAGTTAGGTTTCAAGTCTCTAATTCCATTTTTATCATCCTTGCGCTTGAGTTGCTTTTTGCCCCACCAGAAGTAAAATCGCTGGATGTTCTTACAGCCTGCCCCATGCTGAAGGTGACCCGATGCCTGTTTCTGTGGGTAACTCGGTAGCAGCTTGTTGCATGTGTCTGGAAGTCACTCAAGGTTGAGTAGTTTTAAGGTTTACAGGTTCCAGAGCTGTAAAATAGCAAAGAAAGCATGTGTCTCAGTATACAGTGTAATAAAATAAAAGTGAAGGGTGACTTTAGAGCCACCCTTGTGGCTCTGGTTTCTGTAGGCTTATCTGAGCAGGTGTTCATCTGGCCGGGGTAGTGCTGGTGTTGTACTGCAGCCACCCAAAAGGCGAGTTTGCCTTTGGACAGCTCGCATAAGCCGCACAGCTGTCTTGTTCTTTCCTTAGTGATGGTGCTTATTCTTGTGTGTAGAGTAGGTCGGGGGATCATTCAGCTGAAAAGTAACTTAGGTGGGAGAGGAAAAGGGAGGAGAACTCAAGCCATAGGTCTCCATTAACTAATTTTTTTTAATCTGATTTATGATGTGGCTGTGCAAGGAATGGGTGTGCGGGAAAAGGGAGCAGGGAGCCAATTTTTCTTCCCTGCAACAGAGTGGACTTTGACTGTTGAAGCTGACTGTTCAGCTGTGCCTTCGCACGGTGTTGACAGCACGCGTTGTACTAGCTGGGAGGCCCAAGCAAGCATGGGAGTGCGTAAACTGCTGCTGTTGTGAAGTTGAAAGGCTTGGGGAGCTACGGGCATCTGTTGCAGCTTGTGGAAACAGCTGTCGGTCCCTGTAACAGTGCTGAGGGAGGCTGGGGTGTGTTTTGGAAATGTACAGTTAGCATCTCATCTCTCCCTGGTTCTAAACGAGGTAGCATAAGCAAGTCTACTTCTCATGCTGTTTGGAAGAGATGAATGTTGCAGAGAACAAGATGAAAACTGGTTTTGGGGAGCTCCCGGGAGAGGTGAGGCTGAAGGGCTAGCTTGGAGCGGGTGGTTGTTAGGACTTAGAGCTGCTTGGGGCCACAGCCCAGGTGTCTTCTCTCTTCCCCACCAGTGGTCCCTGGCACATCTCTTCTTTGAGGTAAAGATGCTGCAAGTGCAGTAAAGTGTATGTGGGAGGTTTAGCTGAGCCCTCTGGATCCAGCATATCTCCTAGATGTCGTGATGCTGCCGTTCCTTAATTGACCACGTGTGCTAGCTGCTAAACCGCCACCTGACGAAGGCTGCTGATGCCAGCGATCCTTGCTGTAAGCAAGGTTATGCTGGTTATGTGTAAGTGCGCGTCATGCTTCCAGGGAGTCCTAGCTAAAGTGATCCCAGTCCGTTTGGGTCCAGTGAGGGGAAAGGATGCTGCAACTTTTGCCACCAGAAGCGTTAGGCCATGCGCCACAAGAGGTGTTTGGCAGTGAAACAGGCTTTTCCGGCCTTTGGGGGAGTCACTTCCTCTTCCTGCCAAGTAGGAAGACCTGTTCCGAGGTGGATGAGGGGGCAAAGCTTTTAAATAGGATGATGTGGAGGGCCACGGACTCCTTGGCGTCTCCGCCTTCCCTTACTCATGTACTCCTAATAGTGACCCAGCAGCAGTGTCCCAGTTTCATGTGCTGGTTGTTCTTGCAGTGGATCAAAGGGACGGGAAATGGAGGAAACAGGAGCTAGACATTCAGTTCACATGTGGCAGTTGGAGCACTTCTGCTGTTATCCAGCCTTTTTACCAAAATCTCAATGAAATCTGCAGAATGTTACCGAAATGTTCAGTGAGCATAAGAGCAAGGAAATGCTTTTATCATGTCTGGGATAGATGTGGCAGTGTGGGGTCAGAAAACCAAAGGAGGAAATTAGAGCTTCAGCTTTACAAGAAGCTGCTCAGCTGAAGGCCACCAGGGGTAAGACTGCTTCCCAAACTTTAAGGTAATGTCCTAGCAAGAATGTTCTGTACTATTTTTCCAGCCCTGCTTAGGAAAGCTGGCTTTCTCACTGATCTCTGGATAGGAAAAATCTGGCAAATCAAAAATAAAATAACTTTTAATCCACCCCACCCGCCAAACCCTATCTCTGCTGGCAGGGAGTAGAAGGAGCTTTTGTCTGTGTCTTGCTTTCTAAAACAGAAGTGTCTGTTATCTCCTCCTAGCTCTTCCAAAGTTGAGTTCCAAACTGTCTGATACTGTACAAAGTTAATGAGTTGGTCTTTCTGATTTGGTGAGAAGGGAAGGGACAGTAGCTGGTATCTGCAGAATGTGTGAGTGAGAGCAAACAGAGCCCAAGTCCTGCACTGCAGGCAATTAACCTTTCTAGCCAGAAAAAGATGAGGGTAAAAGGCTGATGATAAGCAAGTTAAACCCTTGTGAGAAGTCTAGCCTTGTCATTCATCTTTAGAAGCTTGGAGTGCTCAGACTTTCCTTGAGCATCTCTTCTTCTCTCCTACAAGGGGAGTTTGCTGACAGGCTACAGTTTTTGTAAAACAGAGTCTTGGTGAAAGACTGTGCCCGCCAGACGTGGCAGCCCTGTCCTTGCATGTGGATGTTGCAGCAGCTCAAGTAGAAGTGGCATTAGCCACCATGTTTTTACCCTTATTCTCCCTCTCGGGGCTTTTCTGCTGTTGCTCCATGCAGTTTTCCAATGTCAGTGTTAAACTGACAATCACTCTTTGTTCCTTTGGTCTTTGCAGTTCTGAATAGTTAGCAGAGCTATGGTCAGTTTTTTCTGCTAATCTAAGCTGTAAACGCTTGGCAAAATCAAGTATCAGCAACAACGAGCAGTCTCCTTGCAGGCTCAGGCCTGAGATGTCACATCTGAATCACATTTGGAAAACTCGAAGTCTTAGAAGCGAGGGCTTTCTTCCTGCAGACAGTTCTGCTCAGCTTTACCAACACCTTCGCTGTGCAAATGGAATTTCTGACCCAGAGTGAGAGTGCAGCAGGTGCTGATGCAGGATGTTGAGCTGCACTTTAATGGTAAAACCTTGGGACATCTGCCCTGCCTTAAACTTGAAGACAGGGCTACTCTCCTGTTCAGAGCAGTAACCCTTGTGAGTTTTTTACTGCAACAGGGGAAGAGGAGGTAAAGGGAATGGTGTCTTTGAAAGCTCTGCCTGCAAGCACAACCAAGGATGACAAGCAGAGTAGGTTGAAGAGCATTTTTCCATTTTGGAAGGCAGAGGAACAGGGCATATGCAGGCTTCTGGGCAAATGCAGAAACTAAGTCTCAACAAGTAACTTGTTTTGGTTGTAAGTGGAAGAAATGTATCGGTGTGGGACCATGAAGAAATGGCAAGAGAAGGGGAAGTCTTGGTGTCTTCTGAGCCATGGGAAAGCAAAGCGATGCAGTTTCCTGCTAGGGTTTGGATTCTGCCAAGCTGAGACTTCCATCTGCTACAGGGGAGAAACCAAACGTGAGACAAATAAAAAGTCACCAGGAAGGACAGAGGCCTGTGACTTTGTGGAAATGCCTGCCAAGTGAAATGCATACTAGTTCTGCTGGAGGGTGGAAAAGTTGTCCCGTTGCTTAGAAATAAATAATTTGCCCAGCTTCTGTTGCAAGGAAGCATTGTTTGTATCTGGGTTCTCCTGGAGTCCATCTGGAGCTTTGCTGGTCTTGATGCAAGGGCCCAACTCTGGAACTGGCCTCAAGCTGCTGGTGTTCCCCAGCCTTGTGCAGCAGGGACAGGAGGCTGCTTGGGAGAAGGTGGGTGGTAGGCTTTGCGTCTCCATACCTTCTTCTGGGGTGTCGTAGCATGATGACGCTCTTGTGAGCAGGCATGTTGGTGAGGCTGAATGAAACCTGTTTGGACAACCTCATTCTGGAGAACAAGATAGTCTTGGGCTTTTCTGCTGTTGGCGTGGCAGACCTTTCCAAAAGTGACCTGAAAACCCACCTTCTTGTGAGTTAATGCTGCAGTTGCAAGTAGATAATGTCCAGGACGGGTTTGCCATGTTCCTAATTTTGTTTGAACAAAGTGCTGGGGAACTGTTGGTGCCAGGGTTATGTTGTGCTGCATTGATGAGCGTATTTCTGTCCTGAACTAGGCAGTGGAAATACTCAGTTGCTTCTGGGAGTACCTGCAGCACTTGGCTGTAGGTGACTTGTCCTGCTGGTCACAGATGCTGTACAGCTTCGTCCCACTGAAGTTGCAACTGTGCTGGAATAACTGTTGAACAGGTGATTGTGCTGAAATAGTTGATTCTTAACTCTACTGTGAATTCTGCTACTACACCACATATGCATATACGATACAGTAGACCATATATAGTGGTGTGCTGTATCTATGGGACTGTAGCAATACCACCGTGTCTAGGCAAGTACCAGTATAACTAACTTGTCTCTGAGTGATGTCATACGTCAGGAGGAGGATTTGGTGTGGCCTTGCATTGCTGTGACTGGTTTCTGGCCATGCTGCCAGAGATTTGTTCGTTCAGAGGCTCCCTCCCGCATTCCCAGGCTGGCAGCAGATTTCTTTCCCTTCCTTCTCTATCTGGATCTGTGGCTGTGCATCGGGGTTGGACTCTGGGAAACAGTTCAACCGTTGATACGGGATCTGTTTCTGCAGAGCTGAAGGTTTTACCTTAGGATGTGGAGCATGATGGAGACTTTGGACCGGGCCTGGGTGAGCTGGTCGATCTGTGAAGGGCAGTGCTGTGGCAAAGTACTACTTTCCAACTTGTGCTGTGTTATTTAGGTTGCGGTGATGGTGTATCCTGCTAGCACCAGTCCTGGAATAGCCTGGCATAGCAAGCTGATGTCTCCAGTGGACCTGCCTTCACTAAGAGTCTTGCTTCTGCTGGAGTCTGGGCTGGGCCAGTCTTGGAGTAAAAGGCTCTTTCATTCTCTGGGCAACGTGAAATGAGAGTGGGGCAAGGACTGGAGGAGTAAGGTCTGTGGGGTGGCACGTGGCATTTTCCTGATGATAAGTTTTTTGCTTTGGCTTTATGATCCACCATTAAAGTGTGGAGTGTTTAGAGATTATGATTTAAATTTTAACCTAAGCTGAATTGCTGCCTCGAAGTAGTGCATTCTCAGCCCACTTGTCTTAAGGGTAGTTTCTAAATGAGGTTACATTTCTGTTCCAGAGGTAAAGGCTGTAATATTAATACTGTCTTTTGCTTCTGGAAGTGTGAGGAGGAGGGGAAGACATTTGCAGAGAGGCCAAAATAGAAATAGTCCAGGGCAGAGGTGATACCTGAGGGCTCTGTGGCAGGTAATCCTGCAGAACGAACTGCAGCTGCCTGCACGCTGTTTTCCTCCTTTGAGTGTTCGAGGCTCTTGAGGCTGCCAGTCTCCATAACGCAGGGGTTAGAAACTGAGTCTGGATTTCGTGTGAGTGGGGCTGATCAGACCTCTTGGGCCTAAGGCCCTAAAGTCTCTTAGAGTTTGTATTTCAGGGATGTCCCGGGTGGGTGATCTCAGAAAGCCACCCTCTCCCTGTGCCAGGTGAGAAGGCAACTGGAGCCAGGGAGACTGTCCAGAGGGTTGTTGACATCCTGCTGGTTGTCCGTGTCTAATTGCTGTAAAACATTTCCTGGGCTTTCTCATCTGCCTGCTCTACCTGTTCCTTTTGAATTATAGCAACAATTAGGAAGTGCCGTTCCGAGAGTACGCACTAGTAAGTGGCAGAAAATGACCTGATCTGGGAGAAGGGGTACGTGTTGGACAAGAACTACTAAGTGTTTTATAGCCCTTGGTACTTCAGCAGCCTGATACCCTTTTTTACAACTGTGTGAATCATTAGTGAACAGTGTGATTCATACACAGATCATCATTCACATAGAGCTAATGAATGAGCCCCGACTGCTGAAGACAAATGACGTGGTAGGAGATGGGAACAAGCACCTCAAAAGAGGACAGACTTTTTTTGGCTTTGTGGCAGCCGAATTTATTTTTTTCCCCCCTGTTAGCTCCCTATTCCCATGTAGCTCTGAGGCATTAACATCTTAACAAGCAAATCTGGATTTGTTGCTTCAGTCCCTCAGTGTACATCTTGTACCCAACTGGCCCATTAGCATAATGCAACAAGTCTTTTAAACTTGGAGCATTAATAATTGGAGAGGGAGGAGGGAGAGCAGGGGAGCTGTGGCAAAACTGAGCCTCCCAGTGAGTCACAAATGTCTGAAGTGCAGAAATGTCTGTTCCACTTACCAGTAATTGGGCATCCGGGCTTTCTGCATGAGGTCAGATGCAGCCAGTAAGGCCTATTCAAAACATGCCTACGCAATTATGTTTTGCGACGTGTTGCCTTTGATCCAAGGATTTCAGAGCGGCATTGATTCACCTTCCCTGTGGGGCATGTGGTATCCACTCGTGCTGATTCAGTGCTCTTCAGCGATGCGAGGTGAAGCTGGGAGCCGCGGGACTGGTTTGGGATCTGGGTGCTGGTGGCTGCGTGAACAGCAGCCGCGGTGTCGGAGCTGGCTCTGGCTGGGGACGGGAGGGAGCTTGAGCGTGGAGCTGCTCAGGGTGCCCAGTGTGTGCTAGGCAAGGGCTCACTGTTACCTGCTGCGCCCTGGGCAGCCTTCAGACACGTGATACCTGGCCAAATTCTCTGCCCTGTGGAGGAACAGAGGTCTGTGACCTGATTCTTCTTTCACCTCCTTTCTGTCCCTGAGGAGCGATGCACGCTGAGCTCAGGAGGCAGATCTGGCAGCCGGCCAGCAGCTGCTGGTGGGGTGGGGGAGAAAGCACTACCTTGCCTGACCCTTGGTGAGACACTAGCCAGTCTGGCCTCTACTCCTCTGCTGAAGCAGCCATTTGCTGCCTCCCTGTGGGGAGCTTTCTGGGGAACGGAGGGAAGCAGGCCCACTTCTCTTCTCCAGGGTGGGTGCTGGCTCAGTAGGCTTGCTTGACACCTGGGGGCTTTTACTCTTTGGGAAGGTCAGTGGGTTAGGGTGAGAGGACTTTTCAGGACCGTCTTAACGTCCGCGTTCAAGCTGCTTTTGGTTACATAAAGTGCTTTTTCTACCTCACCTGCTAGTATTACAGGAAGATGACATACAAAATTCCTGTCTTCGACTCTGGGACAGAACTACAGTGTGAGGGCTTGGCATGGTGTGAGCCATGGCAGCAAGAGCTGCATGGCCTCGTGCTGTGCGGCCAGGTGACTTTCCTTTGTCCAGGGTAGAGGTGGCATTCAAAGATTGACAGGGAAATTAGCTATCTGGAGTGTTTCTTTGATGCAGGGAAGGAGGGCTTGCTTTGTCCAGTTAATGCTTGTGCTGAAAAGTACTCTTGAGGACTATCGTGGGTTCAATTCCCACTCGGTCACCTGGTCTAGTTGAGAGGTGGCGTCCCTGCCCATGACAGGGAGGTTGAATTAAATGATCTCTAAGGTCCCTTCCAACCTAGGCCATTCTATGACTACTTGATCTGCTGGCTCTGCAGTCCTCCTCTCATATCCACCCTGCTTCTATCTCATGCTTTTGCTATGCTTCTGAGGGGCACTGGATCAAGAGAGGTCATCTCTACCTTACTTCTGGGAACTGGTCTCTTCCATATCTTCCTCCTCTTCTTTGGAAGGACCTGGAAGACCTTTGAGGAACAACTTGTATTGATGTCACTTTTTAGTGGGTGATCCAGAGTTCTGGCTTATGCTGTGGTGAAATGCAGAATGCCTCTGAGGTGGAGGTTGTGAGGCTCTGGCAGAGGTGATGCTGTAAAAAGTACTGCCAGCAACATGGCTTTCGGCTCAACTTTAGGCCAAATTTCACAGGAGCTAATGGTGGGTCCCGCTGTCAGCCAAGTGATATTGTGTGCTGTCTAGCTTTCCATGCAGCACTTGTCTCCTGCTCTGCTTTGAGCCCGTCATCTGAACAGGGAGTGGGATTTCTTCTATTTGTACTGGAGACTTCACAAAAAGCTGTTGCTTCTCAAGCAGCCGTTGGGTTGAGGCATGTTGGCTGGGTTTGTTGCAAAGCGTTCATGTTCTCACAGGCAATGCAGTCTTTGGATAAGCTTCCAGATGACGTTGCCTCTGAAGCGCTGAAGGGATCCTAGGCTCTAAGATAGTCTCTACTCTTCCCTAGCAGGCTGACAAGATTTGCAGGAAAAGTTCTGTAGCTTTTGCATCTGTGCTCATGCCTAGATTTGGCATCTCAAGTGGACTTGAGCCACTTCTTATTTGTTGAAGGCTTTGCCTTCTTAAAAGACATCAAGTCTGTAAAGGGCACAGCTATGACCTGTTTATGTACTTTGCAGCCATAACTCAGAAGTTGTAAGAGCATATGTATAGAACTTCCCTACAGCAAGGTCAGCGCTGTTGCATGCAGGGCGTGTATGAGCAGGGAGTCTCTAATGGCCTGTGTTTTGTAAGAGAACCCAAACCAGCGATTCTGTACGTACCTGTACCAAAGGACATGTAGTTTTTGTAGTGCTTCATTTGACTTCTCTGCTCAGATATAGGATCAAAACAACCCTCAGATATTCTTTACATACATCACTGCTTGTGTCGACTGAGCTCTCGGCTTAGTCCTTCGCTGAAGAATTGTGTCCCTGCAGCGCTGTGTGGTATTTGTTCAGAAACAGCTCTCATCTCTTGGGCCCATGGTACGTGCCTGCTGAAGTTCTGCTTTGGATTACATAAACGCTGCTGGCATCCATCCTGCAGCTGGCTGTGGGTGTGTTGGTGATGGAACTGGTCTAACACATCGTATAGCTTCAGTAGTCGTGACTGTCCGGGCACTCGGGCTCCTTGGTGTGTGCGATACCTGCCTGCTAACCTGTCGTCCTCTTGGATGGAGACCAACAGATGTTACCTGAGGAAGGTAGCATTGCTTGAAGCAGTATGTGGCAACAGTTACTTCATAGAAGGCTTCCTGGCTGTGGTATGTGGTTAAGATCAGATTATCCGAAAGCTGTTTGTTCCGTGCTTCTGTCGGTCTCTGGCAGTCGCATAGAGGCTTTGTGCTGCCCTTGGTTCCTGGGGAAAGCAAGATGCTTGTGAAGCTAGTGCCCTGTGAAAATAAACTCATTCTGAGTCCTGGAGAATGACTGGTCTTCCTTACCACTGAATATCCACATTACACAGAGTGCTATTAGTGTGAAGGGTTTCACTGTGGAACAGCTACAGCTCAGCTGCTTTTTGTCAGGTCTCCTCTGATATTGCAGGGTAGGCCAGTAACTGCTATTTATTTATTAATGGTCTCCCTTGCCAGCACATTTTTCAAATTCCAGGAGACAGGTTGAGTGTCCATGCCTCCTCAGACTTGGTTGGGGTTGCTGTTGTCTGCCAAGTCAAGGATAGCTACAGTCACTGCTTGTTGGTTTGGTTTGGTTTGGGTGTGTTACGTGGCCATGCAGGTGTAAGATGTGTAAGATGGTAGGAGTCTTTTAGAAAAACCACTGGACCAGTTTCTAGTTTCAGCTGAAGGTCTGAATATCTGCTCAGCTGTTCTTTCTGATGGACGAAAGAGTAGAAACGGAATCCTGTGGGTGAAGATGGCCACCCAGAACAGGAGGTTCAGCTGTAATGAAAACCATCCATGAGGTGTACCTGGCAGCTTATTTTGCGTGTGGCATGCCTCTTGCCTTGTCCACTTGCCCTCTGCTCTGGTGGCTTCCTTGTGCTGAACTGTAAAACGCAGATGCAGCAGCACTGCTCCTGGTGCCTGGCTTGGGACTCGTCACGGCAATCTGACCGGTGGGTCTTCTGTGAAATTCCTGCTTCTGGAAAGAACCCATCTGTTCTCTTCTTGGCCTGTGATACCGCAGCTGTCGTAAGGCACGGTGAGGTGCTGTCGGGTGATACCCCTTAGGCAGTGCAGGAAGATCTTGCAGGGAAAATGAGCTGCTGGGATGCCGTAGCACCTTCGTGCAGATATATTGGCAAAACTTTTCCCTTCAGCTTTTCGAGGCCAAGTTAGCAATGGTTCAGCACCACACACGCTGCTGCTCGCTGTGTGATAACTTGTTAACATTCGTTCTTAGGTCTGTCTGTGACTGGGAAAGCTGTTTGTTTTGTGGTGCAGTTGTCTGAAATTCCAACTGTAGTAACATGGAAGTTTTAATAGTAGGGAAGGCTGTCCTACCCACAAATCTGAATTTTATAAAGAACTTACTCTCTTGAGAGAGCAAAAAGTGCTTGGTTTTGCTTCCTCCTTTCCCCTAAAGAGCTCCGTTGCAGGAGCAAGGTTGGAGTCCACCTGTGGTGGTTTAGGAGCAAAGTCAGAGCCCTGATCATCATCCTCCTCTATCCTAGACACTTAATGCTAGCACCTTCCAGGCCATGCTAAACCTGAGCTAATTGCCAGTCACCAGCAGGGCTGGCACAGTGTGAGTAGTAACCATAGCACCCAGACAGTGAAGTGTTTCTACCTTTCCAGAGGTTGGCACTTAATCACCCCCTTGTTTCTCTGTAGTGTGTGGAATGGTGCCCTTAACGCTTTTAATTGTTTATTCCTCTCCAGTCCTTTGCGTGGTGGCAGAAGTTGTGCTGTCCTGTGGTCCAGGATGCCCGTTTCCTACAAAGCAAGTATCTCAGAGCATCTGGGGTCTTGATGCACATCTCTGCATTACAGTGGCAGATATTTGACTGCTGTGCAGGCACTCCTGAGCCCAGAATAAGGACAGCAACTGTCTCTAGCTGCTTAAAACTTCCTGGCGCAGTTGAGTCTGAAAGCATTAGCTTCCAGCTGGTCTAGTGTGATTTGTCTTGGGTGCACTAAAAGCAGGGGAGGGAAAACTCTTAGAATGCTGTGTTTTGAAATCGGGATCCTGCTGAGGAGAATCTAATCTAGGGTGCTTTAGATTCATCCCTCTTGCAGGAGCTCTGGGGAAGATACAGGGAAGAACCAGCTCACTGCACATTCGATCCCGACCTGCCAGTGTGAGCACTGCCCTTAATCTAGATTGATTACTTAATTGTTCACTGTAACAATTCTGTAATGAAGTTCTGTTTGGCAGTGTGCTTGCTAGGGGATTCTGGTTGGCAGTGGCCTGACAGGCAGCAAATGTCCCGTGTGCTTCATGCCCGGCAGAGCCTGTTGGTTTTAGAGGTCTGTTGTTTGGAAAGGCCACTTTCAGGAGCTCCTAGTCAGCATGATTTCCACTACTTCGTTCCTAGGGTAAATGTACTCCAGAACTTGGTGCGTGGCTCATCTGGCAGCTGTGGAGGAGGAGGAGACATGGGATTTTGTAGAAATACCAGTCGTCTTGGTCAGGCAAGGTGGCTGCAAAGACAGATAGGAAACCTGTGAATTGTATTACTGTGTGGAATAACTCTTTTTTTTTTTTTCCCTAAGTTTTTTTGAACTGCAGCTTTGTTAGAAACTCTGCTGTATTTTGCCTCATTATGGTGAACTTAGTAGATGCAGCCACACAGGTTTTTAGACCTTGCCATCCTGCAGTAAGGTCACATAGAAGTACCAGTTCGCTCTTCTGTGGTTGGAAAACAAGGTCTCAGTGGTGTGTGGGAGTTCTGCAGCCTTCCTGGTCACTTGTGTGCACTTCCTGGTCACTTGTGTGCTTCAGCTGGTGTCCTGCTGGTCTCAGCCTCTGTAGGATGTGATCAGGTCCTGACTGTGTGCTTGTTCAAGGAAGAGGGAGATGAACAGGAGGTGATGAATGCTGTCTTCAATTAGCTGGCTGCTTAATGAACTCCTTGCTTGGGTGGATTAGCTGTACCCAGCAGGGAGCAGCAGCAGCAGCATGGTGCCAGGGGCTGCCCCCCCAGGCTGCTGGGTGCCTGGGTGACAAGCTGGCTGACTGCATGTGCTCCAAGCTCCAGCAGCCTGGGATGCTGTGAGGTGCTCCAGCTGCCGCTGCTCCAGTGGTAAGCTGTGTGCCTGCTGTTCTGCTGGATTCTGCAGGAATCGGTTAGTGCCTGAAATAGCTTTGGCTGAGCATATAGTGGCAAAAGCACGTCAAACCCAAGAAATGCACTTGCTCTTGGTAATGGAAGGTGATTTTTGGATATAAATCTAGGCTGGAATTTGCTGAAAGGTTGGACCGAGCACAATACTGTGCTGTGTTAAGTTTGAGACTTAAATGAGGGAGAGTGCATCATCCTGAGAGACCCTTTTTATTTATTTGTTTGCAGTAATAAATCGTGAGGGCTTTTGAAGTCCACTGCATGGCCTCAGGTAGCATGCTTTGGACAGGGTGTTCCTGAGGAAGAGTGATTTGACTCACACATATGACTCTGCCTATAGATAAGACACAGTGTGTAATACAAATAATCACCAGTTACAGTGTGAATTTGATAGAAACCAGCGGCTCTGCGAATGCCAGTGGTTCAGGGGCACTGGAACGTTACACAAGGCCAGGCACTGGGATTTGAGGGCTGGCTTGTGTTTGAACACTGAAGGTGGCTTTACAAGTGCGTTTTTTACTGAAGGATTCTCTTGGGAGGGCACACCGGGTCTTCCTCCTTGCTATTCCCGCCTGCTCCCCTCGGTCGCTGTCTGCGTTCTCCCCCTCTGTCCTCAATACAGGAGAAAATGCATGAAATCTCTTCCTAGCACGAGAGCCATGGAATGGCTCAAGGAGCATAATGGTCCCATCTCCCACCTGCCTCATCAGGATGCCCTTAGTTCATGCAGCAAGTTAGGCGTGATGTGCAGAGCTTTCTAATCTCTGGGAAGTCTGAGAATTTCTTCTTTCAGAGAAAGAAGTGAACTGCGTGAGCTTGCCTCAAGAGTGCTGCTTTCAGAAAAGTCAGGAAGAGTTGCTTTCATTCTGATCAGCCCCTTACTCAGAGGAGCCTGCTGGGAATGATGGGCCATTATATCTCCCCTAAGGCTTGTGCCATTCACTGGAGTAGCTAACGGCTTTAATTGAGTCGTATATGGAGTATTCTTGGCTAGTGTGACCTGGAAGTCTGATAGCTGTCAGCATGGCTCAGAGCTCCTTCTGGGAATAATGTGTGCAAGTGTCTCTTTGCGACTTTCTTGATTAGTGTGTATGGGGATCTTGGATATTAAAACCAATTAGTTGCCTTTAGGGTCAGGGACTTGTTTGACCTACCAGCATCCGTTTCAACTTGGCCTGAATTGAAGATCTTCGGAAGAGGGCTGTACAACTTGTGTAAAGAGGCTAATGAAGTGATGCTTTTTCCCTGCTGCCTCTGTAACCCAAACACTTCAGGCAGGATGCTAGTGCATGCCAATCTGAAAGGCAGGTACTGTGTAAGTCCTCCTACCATATGAACTGTAAAAGAGCAAACCCCTTTTAATGGGTAGAAAGCACTTTGTTTGTTCAGTGACTCAGAATCATGAGGAGAGATTTTTTCACAAAGATTAGCTGGTTTGCCCTTGAGAGGCCTAGAGGACGTGATGAGGTATTTGATTTTTATACCATTACTCTGATGTGAAGTATGAGGTCTGGGTTACATTTGAGACAATGCAGAAGCAGCACTTTAAACATCTGGGATGCTTCAATGGCAAATGGGTGGTACCTGCTGGAAGGCAGGCAGGAACTTCCCTGATTTTCATTTTGGCTTTGAATGACTTTAAACCATGAGTCGTCTTTGGGGATTAAGACTTCTGCCGGATCACCCCAAAGCTGTAGGAAAAATGAGTATTGAACTTACTTTTTTTTTCCTTTTTCATTTAGCTTAAGCCAGTTCTGTGATTTGTGGGGTCTTATCTCCTGACTCTGTGTCTGAGGTTGGCACTTCTGAAGTTGCAGCCATGTACTTAAGCACGCTTTATTTAAAGCAGCTGCCAGAGTTGGTGAGCTCCTCTATAAAGCAAAGTGCTAGCAGGAAAGTAGAAAAGACTAACCACTACCAAAGGATCCTTCCAGTTGAGTGTTCTGTCTCTGTTGGAGGAAAACAAAGCGTTAAAACAACACTTGGCCTGACTAGTGCTCCAGCTGTCTGAGAACAAATGGAATGGGCTTAAAACGTCCTTAAAGTATGTGGCTGCATTGTTTTAAATAATCTCTGCTGGAAACTGCTTACATGCCTTTAGCTTGCAGCCCTTGGCCTGTACATTTGCTCTTTCTTCCAGAGTAGTATCCCTGGTTAAACGAGCAGCTTTTGGAGTCCTTGTTTGGAGGTGGCTAACCCGATCGCTTGGTTATGGAGTCAAATCCTCTGAAGAGCCCCTTTTGTTTTCTTTTCTCTCCCGTTATTGTCCAGCAGAAGGAGAATTGCATCAGTAACAGTGAAGTGAAGCATCCTTGTGGGGGGAGGGAGGAGGAACAGCTGCGTGCATGGAATTTGGTATGAACATGCTTGTTGCTTTGGCTGGTGGCTGCTCTTTTTCCTTTCTCAGCAATGGTACCAGCATGATATCGTTGATCATTCCCCCCAAAGACCAGATTTCGCGAGTGGCAAAAATGTTAGCGGATGAGTTTGGCACCGCCTCCAACATTAAGTCTCGAGTGAACCGCCTTTCAGTACTGGGAGCCATTACATCTGTACAGCAAAGACTGAAACTCTATAACAAAGGTAACTTCTAGCTTGTATGGATGCTGGCAAACCTTCCTTTCTTGGAAGCAGCCCTTAAGTTCCTGCATTATGCAGTTTTCTGCTAATGAGATCTGTTGGCCTGTGCTGCTGTTTTGCACTGATATTCCAGGTATGTTGCCTATGGATGGCTACTTCAAGGGTAGACCATGGAACTACGATAATAAGATGGTCCTTGTCTTGAATAAGTGGGCTAGTGGTTCTGTCCTTAGCACTGCTGACTTCTGAACTTGACCAGCCTTAAGAGCTGTTCCACAGTAGTTCATTTGCATTGAACTAGTGGTTTTCCATCGAGAAAAATCTTATGTATGCCTTGTGTGAACCACTATGCAGCTGCTGTCATTTGGGGAGGAAAAATAGACCCAGGCTATCTAAAATGAATACTGTGAAAAGAGTCCTTCATTTACCATCTTCACACTGAGAAGTGGCCTTCATTGAGATGGTCAGTCTACAGATGGCTTTATAAGAGCTAGGAAAGCTTCACGGGGATGCTCAGCCTTTTTCTAGATTCTCTGAGCTTGCACGCTCGTGAGTTTAACAGACAGATACATGTTCTTGCAGCTCTGTTGTAAGTCTTGCCATAAGTGTTACCTTCAGGTTTCTTGCTCCAAACTGTTTGATTTAGGTGCACTAAATGAATTTGTTTTCCATTGTAGAGATCTGGGAGGGTATGAGGTGGGGGAAATGGAAATTTAAAAGCTTGGGAACATCATTTCAACTCTGCCTTAAGTCTCAAGGCCTAGTAGTTAGTTTTTGGTGGGTACAGCTTGCAGTGTTTCTTAGTGATCTAAAATTGCATTGTGTCCTTTGTAGTACCTCCAAATGGTCTGGTTGTTTACTGTGGAACAATTGTGACAGAAGAAGGAAAAGAGAAGAAAGTCAACATTGACTTTGAACCTTTCAAACCAATCAATACGTCATTGTATTTGTGTGACAACAAATTCCACACAGAGGTAAGAAGTCTGCTGTTGCCTGCTGGTCTTGGTATAGTCAAAGCCAGACTGCTTTGCTAGACTCTCTGGAAATATCCTTGGTCTCTGCTGAACAGCAGGCTTTAATTAAGACATCCTGCTGGTGAAACTGCTGGATGGCTTGTGACTGGCTAGTATTCAGAAATGCGTGATATTTGCTGAAAAGAGTTGAAATAGTGTTCAGCTACTACTACAGCTGACTTTATGGCCCAGTTAGTAACTGCTGAGTTTGTGTAACTCACAGATGTAAGCTTTTCTCTGTAACTGGAGGCAGGTTTTTCTCTTAACCTTGGAGGCCCATAGATCTTATTCTAAGCCAGACCTTAAAGTGATGCCAAGATAATATTAGTGTTGCCAGTCTTGATATCAGATGTGTTAACTGAGACCCTTGATGGAGAACTGGCATGTGCCTAATCTGCCTGGAGTAAAGTGGGATTTTTTTTATCCAATATCTATTTATGAACGGTTTGAGGCATATTTAAAGTAATGTAGATTATGCTAGTCTGGCCTGCGTCAAGTCAGTTTATTGCATTTACTCTGTTGGCAATTGCAGAAGTCCTGATATTTGTAGTAAGTGACTGAGAGCCTTTCACATCTGTGGCATTCAACACAATAAATATGTGGACTGACAATTACCTGTCATCAAACCTGTATGACATGGACTTGACAGGCCCTTCAGTGATGTAGTTCTGCTTGTTTGCTTGGGTTTTTGGAGATTGGATCCATGACTGAGTTTCCAAGGGTAGGAGTCTGGGAAGGAAAGGTGTGCTTGTTGCCCAGGTGAGCTACATTCCTATTATTCTGTCTCTCCACCAAGGATGAAATCCCAGTACATCTTTGACCTACCAGAATAACAGAACTGTGCACAGGTAGAGCTCTTGAGTTCTGCTGTCCATAGGCAACTGAAGGCAAGAGATACAGAAGAGAATTCAGGGGAGAGACAGAGGTGCAAAGCCAAGGGAGATATCTGCTCCTTTAGTTGCTGGCAGTGGATGGACAGTGGTGGGTTGCTTTCTCCCCTATCAGAAACGGCAATAATTTGGTCTTGGCTGCAGCTACTGCCTCAAGGTGCCAATTCAATACACACACACAAAAAAAAAGCTGCTGCCCAGTAGACTGTTCCCAGGAGGCAGCTGTAAATACACTCCTGCTGGTTTGTAGCATTGCTCAGCAAGAGAGTGGCAATAACCTGAGAGGAATTTGTGGTAATTGCTGCTACTGATGATGTGATGACTAACGGCACGTTTTTCCGCTGGCAGTTTGCTCTCCTATGTGTTTTGAGAGTGTGATAATTTTACTTGGTATTGTTTGTGCTGCGGAATCAAAAGTAGCTGTGAAAGCCTACTGTATGTTAACTTGAGCAAAGAGATGAAGCTAGCGCTGAAGTCTCAATTTGCCTGTCCATCTCGAGTGGTTGTAGACCTGTGCTTATAAGCCAGTGGTTCCTCCCAACATGCAACTAGACCTCAACAGCTAGGGCATCTGGCTTGGTAATCCACAGATTTCCTATGAGAAGTAAGGGCATGTCAAGGAGCAGAGAAAGGTTGTGATCTTCATCTTCAGGCTGATGCTATGAAGAGGAAGGTCAGCCCGGGCTGAAGGAACAGAATAAAGGCAAAAGTCCCTTTTTTGTGCTTGATGGGTCAAACAGTGGAATTGCTAACATGGAACTAATGAAGGGGAAACTGAGGGAATTGCTGATCATGGGGTACTTTATTAAAATAAGAGGGAGTCAAGAACATCAGAGCTATAGTCATCTGCTGCCTGCCAAGAGTATCTGATGAGATTTCCTCTAGATACTTTATTGCCTGCGTGAAACTGAAGTAACTTCCCAAGAGGGATGTGAACCCTGATGTGTCTAAAGGGTAGGATTTACAATGACTTATTTTGATACCTTGGCTGGAGCAGTCATTCCAGTCACACGATTGGCTTGGCTCTGTCCCAGTTAAATAGATTGCAACGTAATATGCCACTTCCTCCTCTCATTCATCCCGCTGCTGAGGAATTAATACAGAATATTTATTTTGGCCAGTGGGTTCCATTAAACCTTAGTGTCTGTTTCTTTTAAGCTTGAAAGCTGTAGACTTCGTTGTGTGGATTTTGGATGAAGATGACTGATGATTTTTATCCTTTCCATTCAGCCCGATAATCAAGCTGGCAGGCATGCAGGCAGTTAAAGGTCCTGTGCAGTAAAGCGACACCATCACTCTTTCGGCATTAAACCAGTGACTTAAAACAAGCTGGAATTTGACAAGTTTTCCATCCTGCTTGTGTGGTTTTGCCAGCCAGAGAGAGGATTCTTGCCACTACTTTTATTGGGCATGTGTAAGTGAGCAGAAGTGTCGATGTGCCTGCCTGCTCAGGGTGCTGCTTAAGGGAACAGTGGCTGACGATTCCTTCAAAAAAGGAGAGCGGGGTTTGAGTAGCTGTGGGTGTCCTGCAGCACCAGAGCCAGGGCAGGAGATTGGACAAAAGTAACTCAAAAACCTTGATACTAAGCAGTGCTTTAGTTGTTAGTCAACTTAAATGACCTTACAGGATGAATTCAGCTTCCTACTTTAAAGGAAAGAAAATTGAAAGATAAGTTCATTTTCCAGCAGATGTTACGGCTGTCTTCCCTATGGCCAGCTATGCACAGGACAATTAGTGCAATTATTGCTGCTGTTAATGAATTATGCTTTGTAAGGCTGAATTTATCATAGCCACTGTGGATTTTGTTGTTTCGCCTTTGGGACCTGAAGTCAGCAGGTGCAGCAAACCAGCATTTGTGGTAGTTGTCAAGTCGAAAGTCTATTTTGGTGCTTTGTAGTATAAAACCGAGCTGACCAATAGCCCACTCGATGAACTAAGCAAGTTTGGTTTTTCTGGCTGAGATGCCAGGAAAATTACCCTTCCAGTTTTGCCAAGTGGAGAGGTGAGGCAGCCTCCTAGAGGTGTGATCTGTTTCACTTAACACCTTCCAGAGTTGATTTTTAGGGTTTTGCTGTTACACCTGCCTGTGACATCATGCAATGAACTGGTAATGCTGCGAAAATAGTTATCAAGCTTAAACATTAGTTTCCTTTCCCCTCTTGGCATCATTGTGTGAGGCACTAATCTGGGGTAGTCACAACTCCTGACTCTGCTGCTCTTCCTTTAGTTTATTTGTAAGAAATAGCAGTGACCACCTACGAAAGTAAAATTTATTAAGATGTATTGTGTTTGGTAGCGTCTCTGGACCAGGGTCCTTAATAAACTGGTGATTGCTGCTGACAGCATCGTTTTTTGTTCCAGGCTCTCACAGCGCTGCTTTCTGACGACAGCAAGTTTGGCTTTATTGTAATAGATGGTAGCGGTGCACTCTTTGGAACCCTTCAAGGAAACACAAGAGAAGTCCTGCACAAATTCACTGTGGATCTTCCAAAGAAGCATGGTAATGCACTCGTCTGTCTCTGGACTGTTTGCAGCAGAATATCACGGGATGGGATGGGAGGGCAGAAGCAGGGAACTTGGCCTGTAGGTGTTTAGCTCTACTCAATTCTTTGCTCCCCTGAAATCTGACAGCAAAGCCTCTAGTCTGAGCCTTCTGTCAAAATTAATGAATCACTGTAATGTGCAGTTGATCTTCTTAAAGTGGCACTTGGGGTTGGTTGGTTTTTTTTTTTGGCGCATGTGACCCCTTTACTTGGTTTTGAGACAGTCTTAACTGAATATTGCTTGCACAAGTAGTAATGCCACTTGGTAGTGTCTTTAAAGTTTACATCTGATGGTGTTGCATGCAAACCACGGTGAAAAGCAAGAAGCTGTTCCTTGCAAGAAGCACAGAAGTCTAATGGAGTGAGCAAAATTCTAGTTGAGCTGTACGATGCTCTGTGGTAGCGAGCCACTGATGGATTCAGCAAATTGTCTGCGAGCTACTCCTGGTTTACTGTCCTTCTCTGTAGATTAGGATGGACCAAAGTGAAATAGAAACGTCTCCCCCAGTAAGTTTCTGCAGCGGAGACTGACGAGATGTGTTGCATCAGCAAGAAAAGTGTGTGAGGCAGTGTAACAAAGGAAATTGCTTTTAATGAAGGTACAGGACATAGAAAACCTGCACAGATGTTCTAAATTTCTGTGGGGAGTTGCTGGTCTGAATAAAAAGAAAAAAAATACGCAAACATTTCACTCTGTGGGATGCGTGAAGAAAAATGTCTTGCTGTGAATGAACCCTCTTTATTCACTTGCTGTTTCCATGAGTGCCCCTGGCTCTGCTTGTGGCAAAGTAATTCTGAAGGCTGCATCTGCCCTTGGCTTCAGTTATTTGGGGCCCAGCTGGGACCATGTACTAATAGTCTTCCTGAAATGAAATGACTTCCAAATTGCTACCTCGCATCTGTTTTCTCGTAAAGGTAGAGGAGGTCAGTCTGCCTTGCGTTTTGCTCGTTTGAGAATGGAAAAACGACACAACTATGTAAGGAAGGTAGCAGAGACGGCTGTGCAACTGTTCATTTCTGGCGACAAGGTGAACGTGGCTGGTCTCGTTTTAGCTGGATCAGCTGACTTCAAAACTGAATTAAGTCAATCTGACATGTTTGATCAGGTGAGTGGCCTTTTCTGAGCAAAGCCCAAATGTTTAAGCTGTCACCAGTAACATGGCTCATACTAGTAATAGCTGTGGTATAAGATGCATCTCAGGAGGACTGTGTCTTAAGTGATTTGATCAGAACTAAGAACCTGATGTACCCTAGAGAGGTCTCCCTTTTCTAATACCTCATGCAAGGAGGCAAGATCTTGTTTTCTTAGTAACGGTGCTAATATGAGAAATCTGTCTTCCCCAGTTTAGAACCTGTATTCATGTTCTTTATGTTCCCAAATCTAAAGTAGAAGCTTTCCTGGGATAAAACTCCACTAAATCTGTCTCTGTGGTCCTGTTGCCTGAAAACTGTGCTTCAATGTCAAGCACTCAGAGGTCCCTCTGACGCAGAACCTCTGCTTGCAAGTGAAGTAAAGTAGATTAATGCTGTGACTCTTGCCAGGTACTTATTCTTGTGGCCTTATAAAGTAGTCTTATGGCAATGCTGTGTAATAGACTCTTTTTCATGTCTCCTCTTTCTCTTGTTTAGCGGTTGCAATCCAAAGTGCTTAAACTAGTTGACATTTCATACGGAGGAGAAAATGGATTCAATCAGGCAATTGAGTTGTCAACTGAGGTCCTCTCCAATGTGAAATTCATTCAAGAGAAAAAACTAATAGGTATGTGACTACATGCTCAGTCTTCTCCTGAGCCAGGTATACCTGATTAAATGCGCTGATCTTGCTTTAAGACCTCCTGGTAGTGCCTTTGTGTGTGTGCTGCCTCATCCTGAAATGCTCTTGGAGTTGAGCAGAGCATGACTTGTAGTGATTCTTTTTACCTTCTCAAATGCTGCAGCACTTAATGAGAATTTAAGGAGTGGAGATTTTTTTGTTGTTTTGGGTTTTGATTCTTTCCCCTCCCCCCCCCAAATTTCTTTTGTCTTTTTATCAGAGATTATCTTAGTTTCAGGCCTCCTGGTGGCATTTGTGTGGGAGGGGAAAAATATTTCCTCAGATGCGTCTTTGGCAAGATGAGAGTAAAGATTTATTTTATTCTGAGAAGGCAGTAGAAATGATCCTTCATTTAGCTGTTGGCAGACACACATTGCTGATTTGAATGCAATAGTGTAACAGGGCAGTAGTGTAACAGTAGCTACCTTGCACTGAGAAGAGTGAAGTTAAATAGTCCCTGCTGGTGGGTTACTCCAACTGATTGCGTCGTAGCGAAGGTAAGCCTTTCACTGGGGAGTCCTAAAGGGCTAGTGTTTGATGGAGTTGGCTTTCTGCGGATGAACGTTCTAAGTGACATGCTTTGATATGTTATCATAGCCCTTGCTTCCTTCAGCAGCAGTGCAGTCTGCTTTTCCAGTTTCTTCTTCTGCTTAAATTGGGCTTGTTAAAAATCCATGTGGCATGATTGCTCTTCATGACAGTCTCTTCCTTTCTATCCTGGCTGCAGGACGATACTTCGACGAAATCAGTCAGGACACGGGGAAGTACTGTTTTGGCGTTGAAGATACACTAAAAGCTTTGGAAATGGGAGCAGTAGAGATTCTGATAGTCTATGAAAACCTGGATATAATGAGATACGTTCTGCACTGCCAAGGCACGGAGGGTAGGTAGCGCTTCTGCGAGACTGAAAGGTCCCTGAGGGCTTAACACCTAAGCCATCTCACCTGGGAAGATGGCACTGGAGGAGTTCCCTTTCTTTAAGGACTGGCTCAAGAGGATGGTGTGTAGGCAGGTCACTTAACTCACAGCTTCCCAGCTATTCCAGAGGAAAAGTCTGAAACTAGCAGGGTTCTGCTGTGGAGAAGGAATTGTAGTGCCAGGGTGGCAGTTTGTCACGGAGCTTGTGTGAAACCTGCCTCTCGGTTGTGTACGCATAAATCTGACACCAGTGTGTTCTGATGAGGAGACTGACTTGACCCTTGTGGCCAGAAGCACAATTCTTACTGGCTATAGACAAACCAGATGCCTGCAGCAGGTCCTCTGCCTGTTTTGGCATTGCCCATGGCAGGGAGGTTGGATTAGATGATCTCTAAGGACCCTTCCAACCTAGGCCATTCTGTGACACTACAGTTATTCTCTACGGGTGTGCCCTGTTTGGTTTCCCATGGAGCCCTGGCTAGAGAGACAAGCAGTGTCAGTCACCAAACCCTCTTTGTTGTAATTGCTGGCTGTTGTCAGCCTCTTGCTGCCTTTAACCTGCATCTGACAGTCTTATCCAGCCTAATACTCTTTTTTTCCTCTCCTTTCTCAGAGGAGAAGATCCTGTATTTGACACCGGAGCAAGAGAAGGATAAATCCCACTTCACAGATAAAGAGGTATTTCAGCTTCGAGGCTTGTAACTTTATTCTCAGTGGACTGGTGCAGCGTTCTGAACATCTGAGCTTAGTTTGTCACAAGCCTATGAGCATGATGACCTTTCTCGCACTCAGATGAGACTTAAAGGCAATAAATAGCCTGTGGCTATTCTGTTCAGCTTCAACGTAACCCCTGGACTCTAGACTTGCTTTTTCCCTATCTTTCCTGCTACCAGTTCCCAGGTTGTATAAATGAGTTGAAGTGACAGGCACTACGGGGTCTTTGACCACAATCAAACCATCTGCTGGAAGAGTTTGGTAGCCACCATGCAACATGCAGGCAAAGGTCCCAAAGAGTTGCTCCCTGCTTATTGTGCACTGATTTGGTCCATACAAAACGACTGTGAGGCTAGAAACTATTACGTGAATTGGAGTATGAGGGAGTGTTTGCCTCTAGATATACTTGAAAGGTGAATCTGTCGTTCACTGCTTGTGAGTTTCTTGCCTGTACAGGTCAAAAAAATCCGGACAGTTGGTATTACTTTGCAGAATAAGCTGGGCAAAAAAGTCTGTCCCTTGCGAAAAGAATGGTCATCCCTGTCTTGTATTAGGCCTGCCAGGGTAACCATTTCCAGCTGCTCTCCCTCCTGGTAGGGTAATTGCTAATTCCGTCTGTGCACGGAAGGTTTAGAATGTTATCTGCAGTGATGTAGTGTTTCTATGCCAATAATCACTTGACCTTCTACTTATAAACCCATGCTTTTTGCCTCTGTGTTTGCATAAATCCCTGGTTCCTAGAGTAAACAGTGCCTGGTTAGATGAGTGGCGATGGGCTGTTAGCAGGATGTAAACTAAATCTAAAGAAACAATGAAAACCGAGGTGACTGTTGAGCAGAAGAATAAACAAGGCATTTTCTCTCCCACTTCCGCATGAACTTCCGTAGTATGGAGGCCCAGAACAAGGCCTGGCAGTGTTTAATTTCTCAGCACCAGGAGCCTTTCGCTTGTGCCAGCACTTGTCTGATACAGATGTGTCAGGAATGCATCCCACCCTCACCCTGGCAAGTACGTTGGGCTGCTCCAGCCTGCAGAGCATGGAGGCTGGTGTCTCTGTCTTGGGACTGAGAAGACAGTGGTGATGTTTAAGCCAAAGACAATGAATTTTCTCAATAGTTAACATACAGTGACCATCGCCTTTTTTTTCTTTTTTTTTTTTTCATTTTCTTTCCCACCTCAAATGTCTACATAGACTGGCCAAGAACATGAACTGATAGAAAGTATGCCCCTTCTGGAGTGGTTTGCAAACAACTACAAGAAATTTGGAGCAACATTGGAAATTGTTACAGACAAATCACAGGAAGGATCCCAATTTGTTAAAGGATTTGGAGGAATTGGAGGTAAGCTGCAAAAGAAAAATGTGTTTTGTCTTTTTTTCATGATTGATTTCATAATCTGGTGCCTACACAAGTGGGATTAATTTTACCCGTTAGTCAGGATACCAGTTCAAGAAACTGTCATGTTCATCAGGGATCTCCAGGTGAATTAAGTCTATATTCAGCAAGATGATGCTGTGTAATAGGCAGCAGTTGCTTTCTGACCGTGTTCTTCAGATCCTTTCGTCCTTCAGAGTGCTCAGAGGTGGACTGTCCTTCTTTCCAGCTGCTGAATTTCAGAGGGACTGTGAACTGCTTGACTCTGTCTCTGCACAGTTGTTGTTTTGTGGCAGGCCGTGCCCTGCTGTGTAGAAGTGGGCTATGACAAACACCAGCCTAGTTTCTGAAGCAGTTGGATATCTGTTACTCATCTCTCAGAACTTCCCTGTACTTTGCTTCCTGGTCTTCCGCTTCTTTTCAAAATAAAAGTGTTTTAGCCCAGCTCTGTGGAGAAATGAGGCTCCTGAAATACTTGAGTTGTCCTCTTGAGCTCACTGACCAGTTTCAGCCAAGTCTGGCAGGGATCTGCAGATGGCCCATGTGCTTCAGTCTGACAAAAGTCACCAGCAAGGTAGAGCAAAGCCACCTGCTGTGCACCTTGTGCTCCCCAGGCTCGGGGTCCCAGGACAGAGCTGTTGCTTACTTGCTGATAAGCCAGCTGTTGCCACTTGCTGTGTTTAGGTCGATGGATGTGAAACAGAGATGAGTGTATCGGAAGGAGGAATTTCTAGGAGCCAGAGAGCAGCGAGCAGAAGGAAACAAGCTTGAGTGGTTAGGCTATAGAAGGAGCACTGGGGTTCTAAAGTTTCAGGGTTTGTAATTCCAGGAGTCCTTCCTGTCTTGTCAGATCCAGCCTCTTCGCATGGTGGGGTACTTTTTGCTACCATGCTCCTGTAGATGTGAAAGGAGGTGTTCCTTGAGTATCCTTCACCTAAGTAGATGTTTCTCAGGGATAAGGACTTCCCAGAACCTCAGGTTGGTGTTTGGGTTGGGAAGAGTCCAGGAAGACAGCCACTAAATACTGCTTTTACTCCATTGTAAAAATTACTTGAGTACCATCTGCCTTCTGAATTCAACTGATAGGCCTTCGTCTCAGCAGTTACACTAGGACAAATGATCTGTTACTTGTATTTTTTTGGAGATACAGTCCTCCTAGAATAGGTTCAGCTTTTCCAGAAGAACGCTGGCCTGTGCTGGGCAGGTTGACATTTCTTCCTTTTAGCAATAAGTTGGATCAGGCTGTAACATGGATGAGGCCTCTTCATTCTAGTGGCATGTCTGCTGTCAGTCATCAATTTGAGCCTAACTTGCCATGTAAGCATCAAGTCAGCTTCTGAAAATGTAATTGAGAAAGCCTTGACATGCAGGCAGGGCTCAGTAAACTGTTTCAAATGCCTTTCCAGCTCCTCAAATTTTGAAGAAGCTGAAGTGTATTGTTTTTACCAGGTATCTTGCGGTACCGAGTGGACTTCCAGGGAATGGAATACCAAGGAGGAGACGACGAATTTTTTGACCTTGATGACTACTAGGTAGTCGACCTGGGTCCGGCAAAACGTGCCTCGCCCCTCCAGCATCCAACCCAAGGAGCAAACTCATGGTGGAAAACACAACAGATCCCTGCCTTAGAATCGGAACATTTCCAGAACTTGATCCACAAGCATTGGATTAAAAAAAGCAAAACCCTACACTTTGATTTGTCATAGTGTCAGTACAGCAGCAAACTACTAAGTTCCTATATGCCACTTTGGACTAATTTAAAAAGAATCCCGGTTTTTACTTTTACTCAATGGTGAAATTGGTTGCTCTTGTATTTTATGAAAATGATTTTTTTAACCTTCATGATACATTAACTGCTGTAAACCTCTTCCTTCAAAAATTAATAGAAGTAAGATCCTACTGGTTTGTTTCTCTTTACTTTGATTGGAGAAATCAATTGCTGCATTTTGCAGCAACGTGACCCATTTACATGGCATTCTCAGCTTAGACTGCAGAAGAAATGTAATGAAATCGGAGCCATTCGTTCTCTTCAAAAGAATGAGAAGGCACTTTACCTAGAGTGCTAGCTTAGAATGTGTGGCTTGCAAATTCAGGTGGTTTGGGGAGGCTTACCAGCCAAACGTGCTTTAATCTATTTGCAGGAGCACTGCTCTTTCAAACTAGGAAACGCACTTCATTGATTGCAATGAAAATGCTGCTGAAGTCTCGGGCTTAATTTGGATTTGAGCAGTGCAGCCTTCAGGATATATTTTTGTTTTTCAGTCTTGACAAAAATAAACATACGATTTAAGTGAAGTAAGGTACACTTTGCTTTGTTTTGTTCCTCAGTAAGTTTTAGGGGTTTTTTTTGGTTTTTTTTTTTGCTTTAGGACTGCGTAAAGTTTCCTTGATTATGTGAATTTGAACCCACAGTAATTTAATGGAAGCGGGTATTTTACAGGAATAATTAAGTCGAGCCCTTGACTGAAACCTTAGTACTGGTGCATTTGGAGCATTTGATACTAATCCCCTGAGCGTTAGCACAACCTGCTGGGGCCGTCCATCGCCCGGCACTAAGGTGGTTGGTCGTACTGGCTCATGACCATCCTGTAAATCTGCTGCTGAACTCTAACGCACCCTTAATGGGTGAAAACTTGTGGGTGCATCAAGACTGAAGAAAGCTTTTTGTCACGCCCGCTATATAGAATGCGTTTCAACCTCCTAGGAATGGCTGAGGATTTTTTTTTTTCCAGATAGGCTCTCAGGCAGAGGGTGAAGTGAACTTTGACATGAGGTAATGAGCAAGTTTTGCTTCTTTTTGGGGGTAACGGGGTTCTGACATCACGGTGACTGATAGTCCTGTTCTTCACCAGCTCTGTCACTCCTGGTGCAGCGGTCAAAAGCAGCTTCTGTTCCAAGTTGCATACCTGCCTATTTTTTTATTTTTTTCCCAAAAATCCTGTTTCACTTGAATGGAGGGGGAGCTTGTCTTAAAATTTCTGCCATGCTGTTCGTTGAGGTCTAAGATTACTGTCATTGTGAGCAATATAATTCGTAGCCCTGGTTTATAACCTGGCAGATGGCTTTGCTGTCGTTTTCACATCGAAGCTGGAATCTCTCACGGAAGGTGTGACTGGGTCCGCCGCAGATTTGCACAAACCCAAGTTTGAGCACATTTGCGGTCTTCGCAGCGGTATGTTCTGGATTTTGCCATTGTAAATGGGTCTAATGTGACATGACAAGACCAGAAAAATTGGATGTAAATTTACATTTTGAATATACTGCTTGTTGTTTCACATGATACATTAGGGTATGCAGCTCCTTTTTGTAGTTTTTATTTTTACTATTTAAGTTTGGAAATGATGCCAAATTTTTGTATTTCTTTAATCAATGTGTTCTCTTCAGTGATATATATTGCATTATATATTGATGTGTATATCAATATATACTGATATGTATTACACTTACACATACAAACACGTTAAACGGGGGTGAAGAATCCTAGCCTTCGCATACTATATAGCCTCTGCAGAGAGATCGCAAGCAGTGATATCTTGGTGTTGTGATGTACAGAAATGGAGAAGAGTATTAAACCATATTTAAGAATATAGTATGGACTCCTGATTTCTTTTCTTTAGTCCAGGGAACAATTGATTTACTCTCAGCTCGGTGCCAGCTTCAGGTCAGTACTTGGGTTTTGAGGTAGCTGTTTCACAGTTGGCTTTGAACATCGTGTTTCTTCATCATCCCGAGTTGCTCTTTTAAGCTGTAGCAGACATCTAACTTCAGAAGCAGGGGCGAGAGGGGAAACAACAACTGAAGTTCAGAGAAAGTTCTGCTGTGAGTGTTACCCAAGGTGGTCTCCTGAGCAACTGAGGTAGGTGAAAAATACCCTGCAGATGCAGAAACCTGCTCTTAATTTTTTTTTTTTTTAAGCAGCCTTTTCTCCCCTTGCCCTTAGTGCAGGTCAGAAGTGTCCTTGCTGTGTGGGGCTTTGCTTTCTTCTGCCTCTGACCTAGAGGTACAGGTGACTTTCCTGGGGGGGACCTGCCTCCTCCCCTCGCTGGGAAGGCGGTGTATAAAAGATATCATTAACATCAAGAATTCTAAGGGATGCTTTAACCCACCTGCCAGCTGGGCTTGTTTGGCAGTGATCCTTTGGCTGAAGCTGAGCATCTGCCTTCTGCCACAGCACCAGAACGGGGCAGGATCTGTGCCCTGTAGCTGTTTGCCTGTTGCTGTTACAAGCTGGCTCTGGCAGGTGTTGTGGGGAGCTCGGGCAGATTTCAGTTCCTGCACTCGCTGCCGCACGCTGTCATCTGCAGTTGTAGCAGACGGGAGAGCACGGGCTCACGGTGCTCGGGTCTCGGGGTAGCGCAAGTTTTGGAGCTGCATTTTCTGCTGGAGCAGAAATGAAAAGGATGCGCAGAACTGCTTTGTTACGCGCATCTCCTGCCATCCACAAACTTCGGGACAGAAAACTGATCTCCATTCAGCTCGTGGGGCAGATAAAAGCATCAGGCTGAGATCAGCACAAAATATATATTAAAAACAAAATAATCCCATCAGTCAGCACATGTCACAGAAGAAGCTGTTGCTTGCAGAAAACTACCTACGCAGTCTCACCAGTTGGTGTAACCAGGCATGTGGATATATACTGTTTTCAAAAACATAAAAACATCCCACCAGAAATATTTCTCAGTTAACCCTTCACTGGCGGCAACAGCAAACCTTGTTTCTGCTCTGCAGTTTTGAATTCCAAGGGAAAAGGAGGAGCTGCTGTGGAAGGATGCCCAAGAGCTGTCTAGTTCAGCATGGCAAATGCTCCACCCCAGACGTTCTTGAAAACTGTGATTTCCTCACAAACTAATCTTGACTGGTTCCTGTGTCCCTTCACGTCTTGGTGAGAAGACACAAGCGTGTCTGGTCCATGGGAAATCTGTGCTGGGGTTCCCTCCAGCTGGCTGACCACGAAGGTGCTCGCATCTGTAACTCATCCAGATGCACTGGCAGAAAGATGAAGAGAAACATGGTGAAACTATTTTCTTCCCTGTAGCTGCCAAAATGAAGGATTCTGTGTGCCCAACTGAAAGCAGTTTCTGTTGCAGTCTTGCTTTTGTCCTGGTTGTGAGGGTCAGTGTTAGCACTGGGGTTGTCTTCTCTTTGAAAGTGTGGATTTACAGGTGTCTTTTTCACCTCAGCTGTTGCAGAGCATCAGGTGGGTTCTTCCTGGCGTATAAACACAAGCATTGCTTTGCAGTGCTCTCATCCAGGAGGCTGGACTGCCTTTGGCACACGGGACTGCTGCAGCTCGGAATTTGGAAGGGAGTTCGGTGGAGCCGAGTCCATGCACCTTCTGACGTGAGTGATCCGAGACTACAGGTTTGTATTTGAAAGCGAGGCAGGGTGGCTTTCCGCATGCCTGCTGTGCTGTGGGCTGTTACAGAATGATTTCCCAGGAAGGGAACCAGTCTTGATTTGCTGGAATCAAGAATAAATAAAGCGTCATTTCCAGTAGGTCGCATGGAGCCACTTCTGTGCATCTCAGAGAGGTCTGAATCACACCCCAAGGGTTCTCTGCCTTTGCTGCTCCACCTGTGCAGACCTGAAAGACGAGGAGCCTCCTGTGAGCACTTGTAGCAGATGATCAGCAGCTTCTTGCTGTATGAGTGCCTTTTTTCCTGGTTTCAGCTCTTCTAAATGCCTCAGCTGTGTGTGCATTG
>NW_009715513.1:9150-9711 GCF_000703405.1 Apaloderma vittatum | reverse complement strand
GTAACACCTTCTGAACTTTTACTTTATGTCTAGTAAGTCCATGCCGCTCTCACTGCATTCCCCAGTTCAGTTTTAAGTTGGCAACGCATTCTCAGATAGTCTAATAATGCTCTTTTTAAATGCTACTTTTTGTATAGCTGTAATTAAAGACAGTATTTGCCCTTTATAACTTGTTATTTCAGGAGCTGGAGCACGGCCTTTGCTGTTGTTGCTACAAATGCCATTGTCCTGGGAAGCCGAGCACAGCCGGCGGCGCTGAAAGGCAGCTCTGGAATTTCACTTGGCTATTTTTAGTTGGTGGTGAAAAATTGCACTTCCAACACTTTTGAATCTTTGTCAGTGCTTAAATAAATCAAAGGGCAAATCCCGACTTCTCACTAACGAGGGGGACAAGGAGGTGACCTTAAGCTGCTGCAGAGACTGAGCTGGTGAAAAGGTGGAGTGTGGGTGGGGGGAAAGAGCCCCAGCTCTGGCTGCCTTGCTCTGAAGGGGCTGTGGGGGGGTAGGATGTGGCTGAGCAACCGTAGCCCCTGGCCCGTCAAGGTTTTTGGGGGTGGTTCC
>NW_009715513.1:8074-9118 GCF_000703405.1 Apaloderma vittatum | reverse complement strand
CCCCAGTCCCCTCTGCCTCCCTTAGTCTCCCCCTTTGCTGTGCCGTGGCTGCGTAGCTCCGTGGCAGCGCAGTGCGTGCAGGTGGGCTTGCCTCAGAGCCGTGGCGCTGGCCCCCCTGGACATGGCAACTCTTCACAAGCTGGGACCTGGAGGCAGGAGCTCCTGAAGTGTGCTGCGTGGAAGTCCAGGTGGCGGCATATCAAGCTGTCATATGCTGGGCTATTCCCTTCAACCGCAGCCACTTCTGCAGCTGTAGGACAAAACCAGCTCCTAACCCAGCTGCATCTTTTTAATGCCAGGCAGGAGCTGAGAAGCTGCACATTGTGCCAATGTGGAAACTTAGTGGCCAAAAAACCTTACTCTTTCACAATGGGATCCTCAGAGATGGGTCTTCGTGTTCTCTGCCATGTGCTTGGAGACTTCAAGGTGGCTGCTTTCTTTCCCTGTGCTCTGACTTGAAGACTTGATTTGAATGAGAAGACCTTCGACAAGGCTTGGCTGAGGCTCCTAGTAGCCTCCATTTACCTGAGCACCACTCCGTGCATCACCCAGGCTCCAACAGCCCCGGGAAGGTAAGAGGGTCCCGAGGGCAATAGCTCCTGGAAGGACACAAGCGATGATCCTGAGCACGCCTGTATGGGTGCCAGAAAACCACAGCCAGCTCCAGGACACCCTGGAGTGGGGACACCCATAATGTGAGCAGGACCAACCCCGTCCAGGCTGCTGGGTGCCGGAGGGCTGAGCACCCTGGGCCACCAACAGCCCCGGGAAGGTAAGAGGGTCCCGAGGGCAATAGCTCCTGGAAGGACACAAGCGATGATCCTGAGCACGCCTGTATGGGTGCCAGAAAACCACAGCCAGCTCCAGGACACCCTGGAGTGGGGACACCCATAATGTGAGCAGGACCAACCCCGTCCAGGCTGCTGGGTGCCGGAGGGCTGAGCACCCTGGGCCACACTGCAGGAGAGGGCAACCACAGCCAGCTCCTGCCCTGCCCCGCACTTGGGGCTGGCAGCTGCCAGCATCGGTGAGCTGGGGGGTGCT
>NW_009715513.1:0-8040 GCF_000703405.1 Apaloderma vittatum | reverse complement strand
AGTGTCAAACGGTTTGGGGTGGGGCGGGGAGATGGTGTTGGGGAAAATGGGGGATGGTGATGGCTTGCTGCAGGATCACTGATCACTAACGGTGATCCCTGTTGCACTTGGGACACTGTGGTTGACTTCACCGCTTTCAGTTTTCATGGAGTAAAAAACGCCTTCTCTACACTGCCTGTAAGGAAGCTGCCACTGAGTCATTGCCTGAGGAACAGGGCAGGTAACCAGCCAAAAGGAGGGCATTTGTGCTTTGCATACAAGATAAGGTGTGGGGACTTCCCCTGTGAACTGCCAGCGTCAGAGGTGTCGCAAATAGTTGCCGTAAGCTGAAGGTGACCACCTTCGCTCAAGCGCTGCTTGGGAGCCAAGAACATATTTCTAGAGAGTGGGGAGGGAAGGGAGGATGGTTTAAATCCACACCACAGGCAGCACAGGGCCATCAGGACCGTGCGTTGCCAGGACACCTCGCATCCCTCTGCGCTGGAGTTTCTGCTGTTTCCCGTTTCGTCACCCCTCTGCCGTGCCCTCTCTTGTTCGCCCCTCTGCCTTCTGCCACACCAACTTCTAGACTCCACTTAACCTGCTTATTTATTATGCTGGGATGGATTTGGTTGTGTCTGTGACTGAATGAATCTTAAACACCTTCCTCCTGTGTCCTTTGTGCATCCCAGGTGTGACCAAGGTCTGCACTCTTTTCCTGAGCCCATTTAGAGATGGCAAAGCTGTGCTTTGAAAAGTCTTCTGTAGACACACGGTTGCGTTTCCATCTTGAGACGAGCCTTGCTGTGCTTCAGCCTGGTTTGGTTTAATGCCTGGGTCACGCTCGTTTGTGAGAGCAGCTTGAGTAAGAGCATGCTGAGGGTGGAAGGAAGGTGCTGAGGGGGGACGTGCTGTGTGTGGCTTTTGTGTGAGGAGCATCAGGATCTGCCCCCTGACAGCACAGGCTACCAGAGAAATCAAAGAGCTGCTGTAAATATGTGAAAGTACACCCGAGACTTGGAAAGAACTGCTATTCCTAAGCCTCTGTGAGTGAAAAGCTGCACGTCCTTTCATGTCCAGTCAGAAAGGGGTTGTGGGGGTCATTGCTATGCTGGGGGGGCTCCCAAGCAGCATCCTGCAGCCTGGGCTGCACCGCCCGGGGCAGAAACCCCGTCTGCTGGGCAGCAGCATCCAGGGAAAACCAGGGCACTAACCCTTCCCAAAGTCCACACAGTTGTAATTATGTGGTAAAAGGCAACCTGGAAATAAATTCCAATTAAGACCAATAAAAGGGCTGGGACTTTCCCTTGCACTTGCAAAACCAACGTGTGGTTTAATCCCTCGCTGCCCAGTGCTGGGAATAAAGTCAGCACGTGTGAATTGCTTTTGTTCTCCTGTTCTGTAACGGGGCTGCTCACAGTGCCTCACTGTTTTGCTGAGCCAGGTGGATGTGCCTGAAGGATGCTGCATCGCGAAGCAAGTCTGTTCGTAGCTTTATTGCTGTCTCCTAATCAATTCTTGGCTTCATGAGTTTGTCTTACAGTTGGCAGGAGACCAGCTGCCCACAGGCCACCTCCTCCCATGCAGGTTGGAGAGCCAGCCCTGCCCACTTCCACACGTAGGAGCCACTGTCCTCCTCTTCCAGTCGGAATTTTGTCCTGGGTAAGTTGTCATCTTCCAAGCAGTCTATTGTCAACTCCTCTGTCTTCCTGGTGGGTCTGTAAATTTAATTAAACGCTGAATACTGAGCTTTGCAGCACATTCACCATGTGTGAGCTAATTCTGGAGGGCAACAACCACGTAATTGCCCAAACCTAAAGTGAAGCCAGGAACGCAGCGATGGTCCGGCAGCTCTGTCTGGGAATATGGTCAAGTTCCAGCTGAGCTGAAGTAAGACGAGTCCTTAGGGTTTGTGGTCGGGTAATAGCGGTGTATGTAGTGTGCTGCTGCCCACCTTGAGACTGACACTCCCAAGGCTGCGCTTCAGGAAAGGTTTGGTTCTGTTTTCGGATCTTGTAAGGACAGCAAAACAGAGGGTGATGTGCTGGGTGAGGGATGGAGAAATCTTTTTTTGTCCCACCTGAAAACACAGTTGCAAGAAAAAGTATGTGAACCTTTTGGAATTTCTTGGTGTTCCGAATTAATTTGTCATAAAATGGGATCTAACCATCATCTAAGTCAAGAGTATTGACAAATATAATGCACCTAAAATAATAACACAAACCCAATTCTGATCATCCGTGTCTTTACTGAACACACCATTAGGTGTTTCTTACACCGAAGAACCAGTTTCTGGTTTTGGGGAGACCCGAGGAACGGTGCAATGTGTGCCCTGGCTGGGCAGCGGTCTGTGAGCGGAAGACAAGAGGGTCTGTGGAGGAACACGAAGGAGAGCGGTGATCTTGGGGGTGCAGAGGGTCAGACGTTAAACTGCGCTTTGAAACAGGATCTTCTCACTCTCTAATCTTCAGATTAGACAAAATCATGTCCTGCTTTATCACACAGTATATGGCACTGAAGCGCGCGTGTGGCAGAAGCTGCAGCCATGAGTCACAAAATCCAGGCACTGCAGCTGGCAGCCACCTCACTGCCCACACCTGCTTTTTCTCCTCCTTACCCTGTTCCTCATCTCCAAATCTTTATCAAGCAAAGCCATAGGAAAGAAAAATCAGGGTGCTGCATCCCAGCTTGCTCTTGGTGAGTGCTGGGTGCCCCAGAGCCCCCTGGCCACATCCTCATGAGCTGTGGCCGCTTGAGAATGTAAGGCTTTGTGTTGATTTTTATTTCCTCTTTCTTTATAAAGAGTAGTATTCTGAGACCCTTCACTCCCAATCTCACTATTTCAGGTGCCGTAGCACAGCTGGATAAGGACAGGCTGCTTCTGTCTGGGTGGTGGCAGAGTTAGTGAATCTGGTATTGAGGAGGGGTAAGAATCTTCTGAATCTTCTCATTTTTCCTAGATCTTAAAAACAGTCACTAAACCTAGTGTCACCTCATTTTGGCTACAAAATATTTCTTTGAAGGAAGAATAAATGTTTTCATACTCTGAGTGCAGTCATCCTTGCCCTAAGAAGAATCTTTATTTATATCTTACTCCTACTAGCTCTAAGTCCAATAATTATTCTTCTAGCAGGAGCATTTAAAATGTATCTGCCCTTGGTTTTCCTGTGCTCTAACTTGTTACTGGCCATTGAGCAGCCCCTGATCCCTATCCAAACAGCCAAATAAACCATCATAAGATCCTAAGACACGGGTTTTACTGAGTAGGCTATGTTAGGATGGGGATTTCAGGAAAGCATCCAAAGTTTGGGAAATGGATACCCATGGAGCTGCTGGAGGATTTGACCAACTAGTTCCTGCCAGCTCCATAGCAAATCCCAGGAACTGTGTCGTTTTGTCACCGCCTGTCTCTTAATTTTCTTTCTTTTCTTTCAATTTTGTTTTTCTCCCACCTGTCTGGACCCTTGCTGGATCCACAGTGGGACTTGGGGCAGCATCCTTGCCAGTGGGTACGGAGAAGCCTGTCTGGGAGGGACCAGCCTCCAGTTGCTTTTGTCCTTGTCCCGTGGGTGTTTAACATCAAGGGGGTTCCCTGAAATGAGGGAGAAGCTGACAGGATGGCTGCTATCTGATTGCAGAAAATGGACACAGGCTTTGAAATAATTCATTTTATTATACATAAAAGATGTGGGCAGAAAAAAAAGTTTCATCTTCTAAGTATAAAATAGTTCTATACTCCGTCAGTCCTATTATCTTCCCCCTGATCCACGACAACACGAGCTGCAGACAGAGAGGTTGGAGGGCATTAGTGAGCAAATCCTTCTGTGGGCTTGGTGGCACAGGTACCTGCCAGGCTCTCCCCATGCTGCCCACCTGGTCCTGCTGGCAGTTCCCCCTCCCTGCGTATCTCTGAGGCTGGATGAGCACAGGTGAGCACAGGGCCCGCTGGGAAAATATCTGCTGGAAGAGGAAATCCGTGCATCGTTCAGGAGCATCCAGAAAAAACAGACTTCAAATGATCACCAGGTTTTGGCAGAGGTCCCAGCCAGGGGGTGGTGGATTGGGTCAGGGCTGCATCCCTGGCTCATCAGGTATGGGGACTCAGGCACCTACATCGTTCAGACCCAAGATATGAGCTTTCCAGGTTTGGGGATTTTTTTTAAACACACAATCACTTTTGCATTGAAACAGTGAGGATGACATCAACTTCTCTGAATTCCTGCCCTGTTGCACAATGTGGTGGTATCTCCGGTTCGCCAGCACCGGGACTCTCCCTCTTGCTCTTCCCCCTCATCCTCATCCTCGTGGGAAAACTGGCAGAGCGAGTCATTTTAGGCTGAAGCTGCCCCACCGCCCTGGTGTGCTTCCACCTGAGCAAGGTCATCATTAGCGCTTAGTGACTGGCTTTGTCCCCGCTTTGCTGCTGTGCGGTGCACGACGTGGATCTGGTGATACTGGGACTCACCAGGAGATCCTGATACAGTGTCGTGATAAGCCCAGTTCCGAGCACGCACCCAGAGACGTGCCCCTCAGAGTATTGCAGTTCGTGTAGTCACCAGAGTACAGTGCTTGGCTTCATCCAAATCCAGTGGGTTTGTATCTCAGACAAAAATTAACAGAAAACCTGGGGTTTTTTTAACCCATTGTATTGCCTTGGACACGTCCCTCAGCCTTCGTGAGCTCTTAAGTCACAAGAAACAATTTTAGTTCAATTTGCAGAGTCAAGGATCAATATCTCCTGCCCTTGCTTTTCTTGGTGTTCCCCACTAAAGCATAAAACGTGGGCTTTTTTCAATGCTTTCCTTAATTGCTTTCAACATTCTACTCTTGCTTTAATATCACAAAATTCATTTTTTTTCCATGCGATTAAAAGCAGGTTACAGGAACTCGAGTTCCATCTGACAGCTCATGCCACAGTTTCAAAGACCTGCGCCTGCTTCTGTAACGTCCATCACTGTAATGCCTTAACCACTTGGGCTGCCTGAAAGAGACCACAGATTTACTCTTCCTTCACATAAATGGAGAAATTTTTTGCTTTTTTAAAAATTTTTTTTTTATTCTTTTATGGTTTTTTTTTCTCTTCTGTCCTGGTTAATCCTTTCCATAGTCAGAAAATCAGCCTGACTGTACAGCTATACTTTAGAAAGCACCACATCAAATAGTATTGTGCCGGTCAGCAAATCTCTTCCCTGTGTATATTTAGACTGAGACATGCTGATTTTTTACTTTCGTGTCACAAACAAATATCTGCTGCCTTGTTTGATCTTCAGAGATCCCGTCTGATTACAGGGAGAGTGAAAGCAAGTTGGATTTTGTCCCATCTCACTCGCGGTGACACCTTTGAGAGCTCTCCGAGGATGGTGTTACACAACGTGAAGGATGGGCTATGATTTGAACTGAGTCCTTCGTTACAGGCCGTGATGTGAAGGTGGAAAGAATTCGGCTCAGCTGTTGGCCCGAGTGCCCAGGTTTGACAGGAAAAAGCCCTCGGATATGGAGTGTGTCTGGGAAAGGGTCAGCAGGCACTTGCACAGCCCACGCTGACTGGGCTTCGTAGTCACGGACTTCATCGGGGGACTTCGGGGCAATGGCGTGTTTGGTGTTCACGTTGTCCAGAAGGACGTAAATGGGGCAGCTTTTGGGGCACGTCAAGGGTTCACCCCCAGACTCCGACCAGCAGCAACTGTTTGGTGAGGAGGGAGACCTGCTGCTCTTGGTTTATGTGTTTGAGTGCTATGAAAAGAGTTTAGATCTCGTGCTAAGCATTTTTGAATTAATAAAACACAGTTCTGCTGACATAACTGTCCTGTAAAGCAGGTGTATTGTCAATAAGAAAGGACTTTGCACCATTTCCATTTGTTCGTACTCCATTTCTTAACCGTTTGGCAGGGATTTAAACAGGTAACGGAAAAATAATGCTTAGTGTGAAGATACCGAGTCCATTTTCATCACAAGCACAGAAGCGCCAGTGCTATGCTGTTACACCAGATTGCTGTATGTGACATTTTCCTTTCCAGTTTCCGATGCCTACAAAGGCGTTTGGTCCCTGCTGTGTCATCAGATCGCAGCCAGCCTGCCCTCAGTCCCCCAAAGCACCTGAGCTTTCGGCATCGCCAATCCTGGAATCCCACCCGAGGCTCACTCCCGGCAGGTGAAGGCTGCAGACGCTCAGGGTCTCCCCACGCCAGTCGTAGGGGAGGATGGGGGCAAGCTGCAGTGTGCCAGCAGGAGACAGACCTGAAAAGGTTTGAAAAAAGCCGCTCACCGGGAGGGGTCATGATTAGCAAGATGGAAATGCCACTGTCTTCTCCAAACGTTTTCGTACCTCTGTGCAAATCCAGCGCATCTCCTTTTCTACCTTTTATATTTGGCTCTTTCTGTCTTCACCTAACCTAGACTGAAAGTTTCCTCCGGCAAGGACCACCTGTTTATTTTCCGAAAGCGTTCCTGCTGTCAGTTCACGTTCGGTAAATAATCCTGTTTCAGTGTATCCATGGTGGAGTGGGTCTTCATCTCTCACAGGGCCGGCCCGCTGAGCAGCTGTGCCAGCAGAAGTGTAGGTACTCTGCTTAAAAGCACAAATATGATCGTGGGACGAGGCGATGCCAGCAAGCTGAGCCCCAAGGCACACGACTGGACAGGATGGGACTTATTAAATAAAGCTGTTCATTAAATAATTAGTACAGCATGCCAAATCAGCACATTTCTGCATATCGTAATGCTTTCCTAATTAAGCACAGCTTGCAGAAGCTGGTATTTTTCATGGGTTCTATTTTATTTTGTAAGAAAATACACTAGAAAAAAACCTGACACCACTTAATAGTTTGGTAATTCTAAAAATCCATTATGCTACTGTGTTTCTGTGTATTCACTGTTTTATGAGGTAAAAATGAAACGCCCTTGGTGTTTTATTTTGTTAAACAAATGAAGTCCCGTTTGCCAACCTCAGGTCCCCGTGAACCAAAGAAGACGGTAAGAGTGGCGGTGCCTCCTCCCCGTGATGCCACAAGCTGTGCAGGAGCTCAGACAAGGAGGTTTCTTGGTTCCCAAGGTAGTGCCGTGAGCTGCTACTCCTCTGGGGTTTTTAACTGTCCTTTTGGACTACGCAAGTAACACCCAGCTCTGCCACCAAGAAACAGGGTCAGAAGCGAGGTGACAGCTTACTGCCATTAGCTACCAAACCAACCAAAGCATCCTTGCTTAAGAAAACGTTACTCTTCACAAACCCTAACCAAACCTTACTGTGGTGCTGATAAAACCCTGCCAGTGTACTGACTTTTTAACTCTCTTTGAGCTCATTCTCCTTTCTCCTTGATTGTAGTCAAGAGAACCTAATCCTCACGTGTGACACAGAGACAGGGGCCAGTTTCCTCTCTGGACTGCAGAGCTGTTTCTTTGTGTGTGCTTTGTAGGTGATGAGTCTCCAAGGGACTGGCTGCCAGGGGGTTTTACTCTCCCTCCATTGGTCTAGGTACAAAAGGAGGAAAATCATTGACCGGTTTTGGTTGCAAGGGACCTTAAAAGCCATCTCATTCCAACCCCCTGTCATGGGCAGGGACACCTCCCACTAGACCAGGTTGCTCAAAGCCCTTCCAGCCTGGCCTTGAACACTGCCAGGGAGGTTGATGAGCTCCTTTGGGCAACCTGTTCCAGTGTCCCACCACCCTCAGAGTGAAGAATTTCTTCCCTGTATCTAATCCAAATCTACACTCCTTCAGTTTGAAACCATTACCCCCTGTCCTATTGCTACACACTCTGATTAAAGAGTCCCTCCCCAATTTTCCTGTAGCCCATTCAGGTACTGGGAGGCCACCATAAGGTCCCCCTGGAGCCTTCTCTTCTCTGGCCTGAACAGCCCCAACTCCCTCATCCTGTCCTCGTAGGTGAGGAAGACAGTTCAAACCAACTCCCGGTTCAACACCAGGATATTAAAACTGAATTTATTGGTAATAGGAAAAAGACATCAATTTAAATGCGTTCATTTCTCAACCAAGTCGGGGCAGAAAACGGCAGGGCGGGGCAGCAGGACAAGGCGGTGGGGCAGGAGGGCCAGTGGGGCTC
>NW_009715512.1:298-2400 GCF_000703405.1 Apaloderma vittatum | reverse complement strand
AAAAAAAAAAAAACCAACCACCACCAAACAAACAAACCAACCAACATCACAATTTGGAAATCATTAATAGTGACTCAAAAGAGAAAGCTGGCAGCAGATGCATGCGCTAGGCCCTGCTTTATTCAAAGATAAAGGACAGTAGAATGGGTTGGGTTGGAAAGGACTTTAAAGATTATCCAGTTCCAATCCCCTGCCATGGGCAGGGATACCTTCCACTAGACCAGGTTGCTCAAAGCCTCTTCCAACCTGGCCCTGAATACTTCCAGGGAGGAGGCATCCACAGCTTCCCTGGGAAACCTTTTCCAGTGCCTTACTACCCTCACAGAAAATAATTTCCTTCTAATATCTAATCTAAATCTACCTTCTTTCAGTCTGAAACCATTACCCTTCATCTTTTCACTACACTCCCTGACAAATAATCCCTCTTCATCTTTCCTGCAGACCCCCTTTAAGTACTGGAAGGCCACTATAAGGTGTCCCCAGAGCCTTCTCTTTTCCAGGCTGAAAAACCCCAAAAGATGATGTTTCCTCACCTCAGAGAAGCTTGAAAGGCAAAATCCTGCATTACCTGTTTCAGAGAAGCACACAGAGAGGAAGAGCATCACAGTGGTGGCACGCTGCAGGGACCGTGCAGCTGCAAGTGGCACGGCTGAAGGAAGGAGAACGGTGCCAATGCCCTGCCTGCTCTGGGAGAACACAGCTCCACACTGAAGACCTCTGCCTGCTCTCCTACTTTTCTCATCCACCCATACACACCATGAAACAGTTCCTGAAGTAGTGTCCTCCACATTCCAAGCAGAAAATTTGCCCTATGCCCTGTCCATCTCCAAGCAGTGTGGAAGTCTGCTTTTGACAATAAGGCTGTTTTTACCTTGAGAGAGGCTCCAGCTGGACAGTGTAAGGATGAGAAGGTAAAGATGGAGTGTTCTCTTCTTTTATACTGTGTCCTCTAGGACAGGGACTCCCTCCATCCCTACGAGGTATACAAATAGGTCCCATCGCTGCCATGTTTCTAGAAAGAATTTCAGTTAACCACCCACATTTATTTAGTGGCTGTCAGTCACATCCCTAGCTTTCCTCTTGCCAGGGATAGAGAATCCTTAAAATTAATGTAGAGAATCCTTAGAATGTGTCCATCACCATTCATGTAATAATCATATCAGGTCCCATTCTGTGCACTTTGTCAAGTCAAACAAGCTTGCAACTTCCTGGAGGGTCTTGCTATAGTACATCAGGTTACTGGCTTCTTTTCACATTTATCCAGGTTTGGGCTTTCCAAAGCCTTTTGAGAGTGTGAATAGATCCAGCTGCCACTCCCCAAGTTTTTGCAGAGTTCAAGTTGTCCAGGGCTAGGTCTGAGGATATTAAAACAAATACTGAAATGCAGAAACATTCAGTATAAAACCACTGCATGTGGTATCTGTATACATTTGAAGGAAATGGGATACAGAGGTAAAAATAATCTTAGCAGCTGTTTTACTGAAGTGATTTAGAAAGTCCCTTGCATTGGTCTCTTTTTTGGTTGTATCCTTGGAATAAAATGTGTTAAAATGAATTGGTGCATGTTTTACAGGTAGCAACAGCAGAGCCTTCAACACCAATAGGCTTTTTTCATGTAAGACATAAAACATTTGACATGGAATGTACTATTAAAGCCAGACCGAGGGGGGAGAGGCATTCAAGGACTGATTTCCATTTCAAACTGCATTCTGGCACTTTGTACTCCAGCACCATTGGTGGATCAATATTTAATGCCTGGAGATTCTGGCTCTGCAGGAGTCATGTCAGGGGACCTCTAGAGCCAATCTGCTTGGGTAGAGGAGTGATAATTATTCATGGGCTCCTGCCTCTTGCTCCTTCTCTTGCACAGCCCCACTCTGCTGACTCAGTGCCTTATTCAGTCTTCTCTCCCTCTCTCCACTGCTGTAGCTGGACCCCTTTGCCTTCACCGCCTCTGAGAGCCTGCACATCACACCATGGCTAAAACAGCAATGGGTAAGAAACCACATCTCTTTTTCTTCAGTCAGTACAACGGCCGCTATTTCCTAGGACCACTCTCTACCCTGGGTATTCTTCTCCGTGTCCCTAATATTTAGAAAAAA
>NW_009715512.1:0-264 GCF_000703405.1 Apaloderma vittatum | reverse complement strand
AAAAAAAAGAAAAGAAAAAAGAGACGGGGTGTGGGATCCCGGGGCTCTGTTAACGTCCTAACCTGAGATCAGATTAACTGATGGATGAGGTAGCCACATGAGCACAGCCGAATTTTATTTTAAAGATGAATATATATTACGGCATTTAAAAAAAAAAAAAAAGAGAAAAAAAACGAACTAAAAAAGTTATCCCTGCTACAAAAATCGTCTCCCACCGCGCTCGCGAGCTAGCGCTCCCCTCCCGAAACGAACCGCGTTGGGGAG
>NW_009715511.1:15655-26909 GCF_000703405.1 Apaloderma vittatum | reverse complement strand
AGAGGTGGTGCACTCCTTAAAGGAACCCACTCCCTCCTTTTGTGTCATTTGTTTCGTCGGCCAGAGACCCGTTCCCATTGCCCCTGCTCGCCTGGGTTACTACAGGAAAGCTGGGGGGCTTGCTGATGAGAGGACGTGGAATCCTCTGCTCCACTAAGACTGCTATCCTGTTCTCTTTTTGTAGAGATCAGTTTGTGAAAGTAATCTATTTCCATTTCACTCTCCCTGATATTTCTCAGCCTACTTACCTCATCCCCGAGCTCCAATACTTCATCCTGGAGCTTGGCCACCAGGCTGAGCAGGTCCTCAACCTGCTCGCACCTCACACAGCACCAGTCAGAGTTGCCCCCTGTTGCCAGTGCAAGGCTGTGGCATTCCTCACAGCCTATGGCCTGGATACCAATATCCATTTTGGTGGGAGCTGGGGGCACAGTTTTCCTCCTCCGAGTAGCCACCATCCTCCTGACCTACCCTGCAGCACTTCACTAACTCTGGCCAACGAGCTGCAAACAACTGTGGGACCCCCCAGAGCACACACAATCATTGCGCTCTATGACCTCGCTGAGACCTGTTATCACCTGATCAGTGATGGGTGGTGCTGATTGCGCCCACGGAGGGGGGGGTGAGAGCTGGGTGCCACCGGTTCCGCCCACTCTCGCCTAGCAGCCCGCCCACAAGCTGCTAGTCCCCCGGCACGCTGAAACGGCTTTTCGTGGCTTCAAAAGCCCCCCAAAAGAGCTTTTTAAACGGCACTTTTGGCTTCAGATCCCTTCCCCGGTGTAGTAAGAAAAAGCAGTCTCATGAAACAACTCTCAAAAGCGCTGTAGTTCAAAGGAGGCTCACTGCAAGAAGCTTACTCACAGGACTTTAACAAGTGTAAATGTTTGACTGACATGCTTTTAACAGGCACCAGAAGTAGACATGGCACTGAGTTTCTCATCAGAACCAAGCAGACAGTAAAGATGTTCAACTTAACACACAGAGCTGGTTACTTCCCAACAAGACAATCAGTTTTTCCACATTCCTAAGACCTACCAACAGTGTGCGCTTATTTCTATATCTTTGCAGTCCTTTCCCTTCTCCACTAAAGAGGTTCCACTTTACCTGCAGGAAATTGGTTAGTTCGAACAAGTGTATTCAGTGGCATCCTTTCCTCAGCAGATGTCTGTAGGGTCAGCGTTGAGGGTTGCGGAAGTGCAGATACTTGCTTTACAATGGTTCCTGATGGTTGCTGGACTACCTAGGAGTGGAATATTCAATATCAAGAGTGAGAAGAGCTAAATATACACAGAAGTAAACAGTATCAATGTGTTAATCTAGCCAGAAGTGCTGCTGGCTGTGCATGCATGTCTAGCTTTCAGTTTAAAGCAAACAGCATGCTCAGGAAAACGTCACCTTTTTGGTTGTTGTTAATTTGATTTTTTGTGGGTTTGTTTAGGTTTACTTTTTTTTTACTTTACAGCAAAAAAATCTTAACAACTAGTGGTGAGCTTTAAGATTCAGCTCATTCTGTGAGCTCTAGCCTTCAGCCCTGCTTTCTATTGATAATTGCACTGGATAACTGTCACTAAGTGTTATTATTCAATCCATTACACTAAGAGGGTTTCCTCTCTATAAGTCTTGCTTAACAGATTAACAACTGAATATTGAGTTTGCCTTTTGATATGTTCAAAAGGGTAAGTATCATATATACCTAGTTATGAAGAGAGAATGCCAAAATAAACAGCAAGAAGTCTTACATGAAATCTTTATCCTGTCAAGAATTAAGAGTACACACTATGAAGTTACTAATGTCTTTTTGGAGCCACAACATCAGTTAGTAAATTGAGATGCTAAGTTTCAGAGTGTTATGCAAAAGTATACTGAAAAGTATACTGAACACATCAGTCAGTGGGAACATGAGGTATCAAATAGCAATATCTATAGTGAGTAGAGCCTCGACAAAAACAGCAGTACATTGCTAAAGGGTAAAAAGGAAGGGGGTTGATAGCTCTGGCTCTCAAAAAAAAATATCAAAACGAGACAGCAGGATGTCATCACAACAGGCCTACAGGCATAGCCAGTAAGTACTAATTCTTCCTCTTTAGGGGCATCAATTAGAAAGCAAGAAAGTAATAAAATTCCAGCATCCCTAAAAGCTGCATTTCTAAGCCTCCTAGCTAGCAGAATGGGGTCTGCAGCTTTTGATACATTCTTTGCATAAGTCCTTGACTACAAGTATTAGAAAGATGTGCTTTTACTGAAGCACAAAATTATCAACATCTTCAAGTAGAATCCTATTTTTGAGCAGAAAAATGCTAATACAAAGGAATTCTCAGGGTCAAGAAATCACTTTTTGTCCTCTACATCTTTTAACTTCAGAAAGCCTAAAGAGCACTTGTACAGCAACACTGTACAAGTTTAATTAGAGAACTGACACTTATTATACTTGAGAAACGTGTCTATCTCCTTCTGCCACGTAACTTCTGACTTATCAGTAAACATCATCAGCATAAGCACTACACATTCACAAAGAAGTACTCTGTGCATCAAATAGTCAAGATCTAGCCCACCCTTCCCCATGTTAACCATGTCATGGTTTAGCACACATAGCAGCAGTAATGCAGAGTAACTGAACTGAACTGAAGGTGGTATCTGAAAGCCAGACAACAAACAGACAGTTCTTGAGAAGAAACAGAAAGAGCAAAATAAGAGGAAAGAACCACAGGAGTACAGGGACAGACTGAGGGCAGAGTCAAGACTCACACCTGCAGCACTTCCTCATGAAGTAGCACAGGCAGTAACATCCACTTCTGTATGTTTTAACAAAGCATAGTTTGATCTTTCTGAAAGATCTAGCTCACAAACACTGGAAGTTGTAAATAACATTAATAGCATCGTTTGTGTGTTCAGATAATTGCTGAGCCACTGATCAGCTTGGACAAACGACTGACAGGCTCTGTCAGCACCCATGCTGACATGCACCAGATATCATTCCTACCACCAGTGAGAATGAAGCCTCATCTTCAGGAGGCAAAATGCTGACACAGGACAGGAGGAAACATAAGCATTCCAGATTAAGGTACAGCAGACAAAAGAACAGAGGTAGGTCATGTTAAATCAACAGGTGGAGACTAGGAAATCAAGTAACTGAGGAAACTAGACCAGTGCGAAACAGAAAGGATGTATTGCCAGTAAAGCTGATTTTCTGTTTGCCACTCTAGCTGCTGGACTAAGAAAAGCTGGAAATCCTCGGGACTTGCAACAGAAGAGGGCAACAGTCTTAGAAACTTCAACAAGAATCTAACACCATAAAGAAGTATTACAAAAAAAGGTAATAGCTGAGAGGAGTTACTGTCCATTTTCTTCAGGTTATCAGCAAGAATAAAACAAAAGGGACTGTTCCTTCGCATTCCATTAAGCATACATCAGAATAAAAAGCACCAACATTAAGTGAGAAGGGAAAAAAAACCAACCAGCTGATAACAGAGACAGCTGCCTGAGACAGGCTTTGATTAGCCTTATTTGAACCTGTTTTACATTCATAAAGCAAAGTTTGCAGAGAGATGTTAAGCTATCATCACACACTACAAGCAGGATTGCTTCAAGAAGGAAGCCTCACCAGCTGAATGCAAAAGCATGCATCCAGGTCAAAAAACTCCTGAAAAATCACAGAGGAGACCCTCTGCTCAAGAAATCTCAGCTCTGAGGCGACTTGTCACTAACAACTCACTAAGAAGCAGTTGGAACAGCACAAGCACTTCACTCCTTGCTTCAACTGTTGACAATGTGCAGGGAGTGTGTCTCACTGGTAATAGCAGGGACTGCACCACCAAACTCTTGCTCTTTATGCTTAACATGAAGCTGTAGTCTCACAGCAGCTTTCTCACTATTGGAAGCCAGCAGCTTGTAATGTAAATTTTCACATGTTTTGTGCTTTAACAAGAGATAAAGCAAGACTACAGCAAGGCAAGCTTTATTTCCAGAATGGAACTTCTTTGTAAGCCACTGCTCTTAAGTAAGGCTGTGTTAAGAAAGTCACCAGGAGGGAACTCTTCTCACAGCACAGGTACGAATTCAATACCAACAGCATCTCTGAAGAACAAGTTCCTTGGCGTCCACCATACAAACCTGGAGTTTCAATAATCATGCTGCAGAAATGAAAGTTAGATGTGGCATCACTCCAGTAACAATTTTCATATTAAAATACTGCAGTGGCACACTCCTGAGCATCACCACTACGACAGAGCTGGCATATGAAAGTTCGCTTTACATTTGTCAAGAACAAGAGACCTAAATTAGAAATGGGCATGCAGAGGGAGTATGTGGCATCAAACACCCCAAGGGCTGGAAAGGGAAAGAAATTGCTGGCAGCATTGCGTGGACAGATTTGCACAGCTGGCATGTGCTTCCTTTCAGCTGGCAGCAGGACCCTTCTGTTTAGGGAGGGAAGGTCCAGATTTGTTTTCTTGTGCAAGGAAACCGACCCTCTGTCCTTTCAAGGAAAGGCATCAGGGAAGCCCTAGAAGATGTAGCCGCTTCTGCTGACTTGCTCTTTGTGCTAACAGGTTGTCTGAACAAACACCAGCTCCTGATATGGCTGAGAAGTGGTCAACTCAGCCCTTCAACTATATCCAAGACCAAAATTAAATAAGTATTTTAATCACCGTGCCTGGAATCTATCCAAAAGAGGATTAAAAGCATGCTTTGCCTGCAATTCAGTGTTTGTAAGGCACAGCAAAGAAAAGCAACTGCAACAGGCTGCCACACTGCAGTAGTGGAGGAGGCAAAAGTCATTTCTTGAGTTCACCAAAATTATATTCAAGAACTGTTTTGACTCCCCAGTGCAGAGTGAAGCTTCCTCATCTATTTGTACAGATGGTCAGCCTTTCCCTTGGATTACATGGCTTTGCTGTGTAGCCAATAAACTGTTCTCCAGCCCTTGTACAACTTAAGAAATCCTCATTTTTTTTTTTGGCTGGAATTTCAGATTTAGTCCTCAAAGACAGTAAGGGTACCAACTCCTTTGCTAATTTGGCTTTAGCTACTATCAAAGACTGTCAGTGCATATGCTTGATAAACGGGGTTTTTTGGTAGTTTGCTTTCAAGTTTGGTTTGATTGTAAAACAAACCCACCCATGAAAAGGACCTCCCATTCCCTTCATATAGTTGAGTGCTTTATTCTTTTTAAGCAAATCTGGAAAGGTGAAAAGCTGGTAGCATAAGTTCTTTATTTATAGCACGCAGGATTCTTGTGTTATATCTGCCTTATGCATTTTAAGAAGAAGAAAAATAAAAAGTAAAACGTTTTAGGCATCTTCATATAAAGTCTAATGTTTTCATCTCTTTTTAAAGAAAAAAAATCTTTGCAAAGAAGTCCTATTAAAGAATTGAGTTCTTTATCTACCAGAAGGAGACTATTGTCTCAAAATATTTGAGAACATTACTTACAGGTAGACCAGTTAGCATACTACTCAGTATCTCAAACACCCATAAACTAAAAGTTTTTTACTATCTTGCTGGTTTGGGTATACCTGAGATCCTCTGATTGTTGGTATTTAACATTAACTAGAAGTTAACCTCTGCCAAGAAAAAAACCAAAAACGTTAACACATTGCTTTTGAGGGCATTGCTTGAATGAGACATTTATTCCAGAAGGAATTTGTTAGCTAAAGAGGCCTGATAGAAACAGCTCACTTTTGCAAGACTTCATAATTAACACATCTTGGGAAATTTGGAGGTCAAAACTCTGCTCCTAAAAGCTCAATGAGCTAGTTTGTACATTTCAGGTAATATATCACTAAATATCATCAGGCCACCTGTGCCTGCAAAGCATCCAGGGTAGAGAGGCTGGAATCCTTGGTGGCTAGCTGAGGCACAGCCCTAACAGGGAAAATGATAGCATTTACCGTAAGCAATCCATCAGCGATTTCTGTTTCTGACACCAGCACCTCCTGCTTTTTCTTTCAGATGTCAACCTAGCCTGGCTGCATGCATAACAGGGGTCAGAACTTGCTGTATTCCCTCATGTCTCAACCTGGACGTTCAGTCTGGTGGAATGATGGTCAGCATGTCTTGCAAGAGACCGAGCTTACAGCTTGGCTTTAGATTCACTTTTTCAGCAAGGACTCAATATCCCTAAACTATGACAAACATAACTGATGACAGACTAGCTTCATATGTTTAAAAAAATTTAAAAAGAAAATCCAATCCTCTTTAGAAACCATTAAGAGTCAATATAAAGAAGCCTGGTTAGTGAGGAGCAGAGAAATTCATCTTACCAAGTGTTTCACTTTAACCACCTGCTGAGCACCCACTGACCGCGCAGCGATGGAGTTTGGCTGTGACATTTTAATACTGACTGGGGTTCCCATGGCTGGTCTGGGAGGCTGGAGAGGTGTTGTTGCGGAAGGTGCCACCGTAGAGATCAGCACTGTCTTTGCAGACTGGAGAGAGGACGTTGCTACCACAGAGCTGAAGACTGGCTTGCCAGCTGGGATAGCAGTCAGCCCTGATGTTGAAGTAAGGACCGAAGGTCTGGGCTGAAGAGACGCTGTCACCACTGTAGAGGAAGGAACCGCCTTCACAGTCTGCAGAGAAGCTGTCGCCGACGTGCTGGCAAGGACTGGTGGTACAACTGGAGAAGCCGTGACTGTTACAGAGGCAGATGCTGGTTTTGTAGTTGGGAGTGAAGTTGTTGCTACAGCTGAGCTTGCCACTGCTATTGAAGGAGTTGGTGCTGCAGAGGTACAGGTTGAAACAGCTTCTTGGGTTGGAGCTGGCTGCTGCAAACACTGCTGAATAAAGCTCTGAGCATTGGGCATTAGCTGCCGTAAGGCGAGCATGCTTTTCTAGAAGAAAGATGAAAAAAACCACTGGGCGTAACATCAGCAGTCTTCCACAATACTGATACATTAGCAATGGAATCCTCTTCCTCACCTTCTAATCTAATTTTTTCAGGAGACAATAAATCACTTACTAGAATTTGTGCATCCTTAAATTGTTGACGATACCACTCAGTGAAAATCACAAGAATCACCAACACAGTCATTTGAGCAAAGGTCAACAGTCACCAAGGCTTCACTGCATGCAGCAAATCCCATTTATAGGAAACTTTGTTCAGATTTTTCAATTTGAAATTTATGTTTCAGAATAAGAATATTTTAACTACTTTGTACCTCAAAATATTTTGGTTTGCCAAAAACCCTGCTATATTGTAACAGCTGTGTTTATTTCACAGAGGCTGTCTGACAGAGAACTTACAAATCATCCAATAAAGCCCGAAACAAGCTCTGAAGACATGAGCACTTCTACACCAATACAGCTGTATCAACACTAGGGGGGGATACCACTTCAATAATGTCTGTATAGTTGCAGCAGCACAACTTGGGCCAGACCGTTCTCTGCAACAGGAGAACTTCAGTAAAGATATCTGGCAACATTTCATTTTTACTACAGATATGTTTGAGAAGGTTAATGGACAGAATAATCTTCAAGCGCTTTACAGATTTTTATCTTTGATTATGTACAATCTGTTATGGCTCAGAACCAGGGGAAATCAGTTCTGCAGCTATCTGTATATTCTCAGAGACACCTTTTTTTTTTAAGCCCTTTATATTTTTCGAAGTTTGTACGAGTCTCCAGCATAGTGCTGTTGCCCTGGGCTTCATGCAAAAGCTACATCTGCACCTTCTGTGACACACCTATCTTTAACCTTCACTTCCTTTTCTTTCAAAAGGCTGTTCAACTTTCCTCATTGCTCCTGATGCAATTTATTTACCAAAAGCATCCAGCACAGATTGGAAAAATCAAGCAACCTTCACAGACAAAAATGACTGTACTTTTCTATTGGAAGAGACAAAACAAATGCAACAATTTTAAGAAAAACCTGCTGCTCAAAGATAAGAGACAGCTTCAGAGTCCTCCCTAAAATTCCACTTCAAGCTAAAAGCAAACTGGTAACAACCTGTGTCACATTTCTTTCCAGACTCGAGCTGCAAGGGCTTTCCCCACGAACAAGGCCAGCACTGATCACTGTAGCACCTTAGGAGAAGTGTTCCTGAAGTCAGCTTCCATTTGGCACTCAGCCCTGTCACAGCTGCTCAGAGTTACACAGACCAGACCTCATCGGAGTCTATCAACTACACATCCTTAAGGTATTTCAGAAAAAAAAAGAAATCAGAGTGAGGCTGTTTTAAAGAATTGGTGACGCTACAAAGTCAACTAACAGACCAGGGGTGAACCTAGCTTAACTCCTGCAGAATTACGCCCCAGGTAATAAACTCTTGGGGGACTCGAAGCACCAGCAAACACCAGCACAACCACTCCTCAGCTCCTCTGCCAGGACTTACCAGCCCCAGATAAGGTGTAGCTGTGACAGATTTAAGCCAAGTCTGTGCAGAGCTACTGTGGTTCACCCATGCTGTTTTGGGAACATGGTGTACCTGAGCCAACCCCACACAGCCCATGTCCAGAGAGGGTCATCAGCAGGGCCCTGCAGAATGCAGCTGCACTACTTGTGAAGCCAAACTTGCCCTGGTAGTTCGCAGAGCTCTGCTGGGACTCTGCACAGCTCACAGGAAACCTGGGCCAGTCACATTGAGCCTGCACTCACAGCCCAGTCCTTCTGCAGCCAGAGCTGCACTGGGTTCAGGAAAGCCCATACTATGAGCTGTTTGCTTTTCTAGCTTTTGCATGGACATTTAAGAAGAAGAATTAAACAGAGAAAAAAAATAGGTGACCAATATAAAAATTTTATATTAAGCCCTGCAGACATGACTGTAGTATTCTATATTCATGGAAAACTTGCTAGTAAAGCATTTAAAGGCTGCCACTGAAACAAAAATATTCATCCCACACTTGAACAGATTAACACCAGATACCTAAAGGAGTATCAACATTATCATGTGCATTGTTAGGTGTGCTGTCAAACACTTAGGAAGAGGACAACCTCCAGGAAACCTCTGTCCTGGCTTTACCATTTAACTACTCCTCCTTGATTCTCCACCTAGTCTATAATAAATGCCAAAGAAAAGTACAGATCTATCAAGTCTAATACTGTGTACATTACTGCCTTTAAGTAAATGTAACCAAGATTTCCATGTTTTCAGTGGAATTCAATGCTTGTGGTACAACAAAGATGCTTGGTTTTATTTTGTTAATGCCATTCTACCATATGATTAAAAGTGTTAAGAGATCATTTTTTAATTTAGTTATTTGCTTGAATGGAAGTAGAGTTGTCCTGGGTTACTCTTCTTAAGCTGCAGTAGTCCTGTCAGACCCTTTTTGGAGAAAGGAGTGGGATTTTTTTCTGCCTCCAGTTAAACACAAATCAGCAGACAGATAAATAGCTTTACGGAGATTCTTTGAGCTTAAATAACAGAAGCTGTGCACAGCTACTGCTGTCAGTCTTCTGTATTAGAACTTCCATTTTGAGGAGAAAGAAGAGGTCATCTTAGTATAGCTGCTGTACCATAGATGTGTCAGCTTCCAAAACACTAGTCTCCACAAACAGCTAGAGGATAATTATCCTCAATTTAAGAACATAGCATAACCTACTCCTCTGAAACCCTTCTTTCCCCCCAAAAAATTGTCTTTCCCCGAGCAACATGTCACACAGGGCTAGTGTAAGCACTGTTTCTTCAACTGACCTGAGCAAATACCTCTCTGATCACTCTGACTCTTCTTGTCTGGCCCTCCTTCCCTCATTAAGTACTATACATTCACAATCAGATACACTTACCTTGAGGAAAGGAACTAAATACGGTTGTGGAGACGACTTGAGCTCTATGTACAGCTTTTTTGTAAACTCTTCTGGTTCAATTTTTGCTTCCTAAGAGAGAAGTATAATGACAAGGGTAAACTGTAACTACAAATCTACCGTATTTTTTCACGGATGTATCAAAATCTCATGGCAATTTATGTTATCATGGAATTGTTTAATTTCAGTTCTCAAATATTTTTTACTTCCTGTATTCTAAACAAAGGTTTTACGATAGAATGATGTTGTAATTTAGATATAGTATTAACAAATTAAATTACTTTCTTCAACTACAGGCAATTAACATACTTAAGGATACTTTTTCAAACATCCATTCACTGAAGTGAACCTAGAAACAAGTTTATAAGTAGCACTGATCCTTTCTGAGTACCTCATTGTTATGCAGATATTTAAAATCCACCACAAGTACTTTTTTCTGTAAAGCTAGTTTATTTGCATAAAGATCAATTTGAAGAGACTGGAGACAAAACACAACCCAGTAGTTTTTGTAAAACAATTCTAGTCTAATGCATACATAGCATAATGAAGCAGAACACCCAACATCCTCTTTCAAAAAAAGAAGAAACCAGAGCACGAGAACTCCTGAATACCCCTAGGGTGACCAGCCCCTGGCTTGCAGAGTACAATCTCCTTTCTTAATGCTTTCTGCTCTGCCACAACATAAGCATCTGACTCAAGGGCTTGGGGGAGTTATGAAGATTCAGCACACTTCTGAGACCCCTCACTCAGTACTTCAGTGCCGCTGTGACAGGGTAAGGTGGTGGGTAGCCCCAGACACTGCTGCCCTTTCTCACCCTTCCAGGTGAGACCCTGCCAGGGTCACCAGTCACCAGGAACATCACCTCCTCCAAGAAGGTGCAGACACACAAGGAAGAGGGACCCCAGCACCAATCCCTGTCTCCGTAGAGAAACTATTCCTCTCACCTGTATTCTCCTTCATAGAATCACAGAATAGTTTCAGCTCAAAGAGACCTTGAAGACCATCGAGTCCAGCCTTCAGAACAATTGTTCCAAGGAGCTACATGACCGGAGCAGGGGTTTCAAGGGCTGTATATTCACAGACAGATGGAGCAGCTTTCCTATCGAGTTATTTGATCTGCTGCCTGTTAAGTGTCACTGAGCTGTGGACACAGGTCCCTGAGGTCTCACCAATACAGATGCAGTGATTTGGTACACTACATCTCAGTGTATACAAGGTGCTTGACTCTCATTTCATGAGATGCTGCTTAAGGACCATTTTACCTCACAGCTGCCGTTTATTTATTTCTCTCATACATACAAAACATTAATTTATTTCACACTTAAGCCATATACACATACCAAAGGACAGAAGAACAGCATTTTTAAACAGCACTTAAAAAGCATTTTTAAAAGCAAGCAAGTGCACAGTTAATGTATAAATATCTGGTAACAACTGCTCTTAAAAACAAAAAAAAAGAAATAAAAACATGAGAAGGAACAACTCCAGTATTTTCCTATAGAAGCAAGGTCAAT
>NW_009715511.1:0-15624 GCF_000703405.1 Apaloderma vittatum | reverse complement strand
GCAGGAACACAGAGGTAGAGGAAACTAATTTTCGCAAGGCTGCATCTTCAAGCAATCTGCTCTCTGCAATTATACACCACTGGCTACACCACACTTTTCTAGACTGAAAAATCCTTTGGTACCACTAGCAAGCCATCCCCCTCCACAAGTCCACAGCCTTCTGCTACAGTGGAACAGCTACACAGCAGCAGTGGTCAAATGCCAAGACAAGAAGTGACAGGAGAAATCGTTACCAAGAAAACCCAGCTGTGCTGGGGTACAACACAAAGCAGCATATGGAAGCCACCTGCAAGAAGAGAGACAGGTTGGCAGCCACCACATTATTTTCTCCACTCTGTTGTATAAAACCATAGAGAACGTCAAGCTTGTTCCACTGGGCCTTCACTATCAACCTGTAAGTCAGTTCCATCTTGGAACAAAGCAGTAGTAAGGACTTAGCACTGCACTACAACCTCCACAGTCATACTCTTGCCACTGAGGACCCAAAACTACAGGAACATGAAAAAAAAAGAGCTCAGATTCAGAAGCTGTGTTGACACCATCAGCCAATCCTGCTGTCAGTTACCTGTGTGCATAAAATGAAACAGGAACATGAGGGGAGGAAAACATAAGCACAGGATTCACTTAAAACAGGAGTTACAATTTAAGAGGGTCAGATGTACTCAGCCACAAATCCAACTCCTCAGCTGTTTAAAAATAAAATAAATAAATAAAAAAATCAAGTATCATCAATGTCAAAGTCAATACACAAATAATGCAGACTTTGTTTTAAAAACAGTCTTACCAAAAGGTTTTGCACCAGATTCTTCACGTTCTGCCCCATCTCAAGGGCTTGAGGTCCACTAGATGCCAGTTTTATTAGTGTAGCAAGAAAGTTCTTGCATTTCTTCACATTCTCTAGCATCTCCTAGCATGGAAAAAAAAAAAAGAAGACTGTTAGATGTTGCATTGGCTCTCCAACCTCTGCTGAATATAGAATGTTAATTTTTAATTAAAAACTTTTTTTTTTCCTTACTGTAGAAGCGTTGGTCTGTGCTACTGTTGTGCCCTCAGCTTTCACAGAGACTGCCTTTTGGGAGATCACTTGTGCAGGTGGTCCTGTAACTGGAAGTTTTACAGGTGTTCCAGTACTCGAAGGCTTTACAGCAGGAACTGTAGTAACACTAGCTGTTGCAGCTGCTGCCTGAAAAATTAACACTTCTTAACCAAAGACTAACGTGACAAACATACTGTATTCTGCTAGTGTATGAATTAGCACCATCCCTCCACACCATTATTTAAAACATAAATAATTTTTACCTTTGTTTTTAAAGTTTGGATCAATTTGCTTTGAGAGGCTCTATTTAATACAGTAGGTGGCAGAACCCCCATAGTCATAATTATGCTTTTAAATCAAGGGCGGGGAAAAGAAAACACAAAAGGCTCATCCAGATGGAAGCACAGCCTGCAACTTCAAGTGAAAAGAGAAAGGTTGTATTGGAGAAACCAGTATATTAACTTTGCCAGGCTCCTAGTCTAGGAGTAATGAATTTTGGACAACGCTAAGCTAGACGATATTACTCTGAAGATAAGTATGACCTTAAGTGATCATTTATCTTCCTTTCTTCCCCTGTAGGTCCTCTTCTAATTGCAATATCCCTTCCTTTTTTTAATCACATGTGCAGTAAGCAAAAGATGTCGTGTCCACTTTGGAAGGATGCACATGCCAGCAGAAGCAGCCAGCTCGGGAAATGCGCCTAACCAGTTCCTCCTGATTTTTACCTTGTGGGCAGCAATTTTAGTTTCTCTCTCCTCCACCCAGACACAAACCCTCACAAAATTCAGTTATTTTTAAAACCTCATTAGAATTTACCAGATTCAGAACAGATTCAGAAGCTCCAGCAATAGGGGAGTAGTGAATTTTAGGAAAAAAAAAAAAAAAAGAACACAATTGCCTCTTTTGCAAACCAGGCTAAATAGTAGTTTCTAGATGAAAATCTACTAAACTGAAGTATTTCTACTTCAAATTTTACAGGAGTGGAAGACAACCCACTCACCCCCAAAAAACTAAACACTGCTTTTTGATACAATAGAACATAATACAAGTTAAAGACTTTGCCTCCACAAAATCTACTACATTTGATTTCTCAGCTTGAAAATTAAAAATACAGACTGAACCTCCAGGTTACAGAAAACCAAGAGTTTCAGGTTAGAATCTGAAATGTGAAGTTATTTGCCATTTTTCTCCAAACCTCTCAAGAGAAAGGGAAAGTGGTTTTGTAGTACAAACTCCAGGTTCAGCTCTGCACAACACAATTGCTTTCACTGACTCTTTACACATTTAAAAATCCCAGTTTAGTCCAACCATGACAAATTACTACTTGCTAATTGTATTAATGGTAAGACAGTAACACAAGAGCCTAACTTACCCTACCATGGATAAAACAAAAACTAATCAGAGTTGGACAGACAACATCTAGAATATCAAAGGGCTTTTAAGTCTTTCAGGCTAGGGAAAATTAATGAGCAAACATTTAAAGCTAAAGCAAAACACTATCACCTGTGTCATTTATTTTTAAATTATTTTTTTCATGAGTGGCTTGTGCCCCCCCACTCCCCAAGCTGCTGCCAGCTTGACATGAAAGAAGCAGGCAGCTACTAGAAAGGTTTCCAGCTTATGCTCCCACTGTTGGTAACACTTTAATAGTTCTCTGCAGGATCTTTGCCACCACCACCGCCTCTTCCACAGATGAGGCTCAACAGCTTTAAGACCACAAGGGAGGCAAACTGGGCACGAGAATCCCACAAACAGATGGACGAGAGGAAAACGGAAGGGGACGGAGAACAGATCTGTCAAGCTGCAATGCCTTGGGCTTTTAAAAGTTGAAAATATGAGGTTCACGGGAGCCGATCTCTTGCAAATTCCAGCATGTTTACACATCAGGACCAGAACAGCATTTTATCAGCTGAGGGAGGGAACAACAGGAGGTCTGCTGGACCCTTTTCCCAGGAAGATGAATATATGGGAATTAACTACTGTCATCTGCCCTCAACCTTTCTCACTACTGACAATTCTCATTCGCACTTTGAAAAACAGAGCGAAACAGTCACCAAAAAAATGGCATTAATCCTGCATATTTTGAAGTAATTTCAACGGAAGAAGTGCTTTGCATCAAAATGAAAGTGCCCCAGCATGATGCTAATTAGATACTTTGCAGCTTCATTACCCCAGCTGGGAAGAAGGTGAAAAATAAAAATGTGCAGGTATTTTGTCTAACTTCAGAGCTTAAAGATTCAGGAATGTCAAAAAACGGAAATATTTTTGTAGATGAGAATAATTCTGGAGTCAGTAACTAGTGAGAGTTTTGCAGTCAGTAGTGTTCCAAGTCGTACTTTGCACAGGAGATACACAACCAAGCCAAGGATTATTTCCTCTCCACTGTCTCCCACTTGTTGTGATGATGTCACGTGTCCACAGCAACACTTCTCCTGTGACTTCAACAGACTGTCAGGACTAACATCAGGAAGTAGTTCTTTTAGGACTGCCAAGGACATGAGACCCAAGGGCCCTTCCTTTTCCCCATCGGTTCCTGCAACCTTATGCACAGACCCCCTTGTCAGCATCTTCTCTTGTCCAGCCCAGGGTGCGCAGTGAAGTGGCCCTGTGACAGCAGGACGTATCCATGCTGCACCTGTTTACTCTTTATTGTACAAGAAGGTTGTACGGAGGGCTTTGCAATTCTCTGCAGAACAGAAGGCCTTGAAGGAAGCCACTCCAAACAAAACAGCACCATTAATTTCTCCTAGAATCCTTATTCCTGCTTTTTAAATCCAGAAAAAAAATATGGCTACAAAAAACACTCCATGTCTACATCTTTAAGTATCTCAGAAGACCGCAAGTTAAATTGATTATATCTAAACTGAACTAAGAAAGTACAGAAAAACCAAGTCAGAGCCAGATGTAAGCTAAAAAAGGAAAAGAATAGCATGATGAATCTCAGTGCTTATGCACAGGCAGCTTCATCCATCAAATGAAAGAAATTGGTACCTTCACCTCCTTTTCCCCAGTGCAGGGGTACTATAGTAGATGATCATTGCTTTTATATCTTAAAGATTTCTGTGCAGATATCACAAGCACATGGTTTGCAAGCTAGTATTCCAAAATAGAGGTGCATAAGGACTGTATCCATTACCGTTCTTAAACACAAAGCCTGTGTTCTTTCCATTGTAAGCAAAATAGGTAACGTATTAAGAAAGGCCTCTGGGTTTTCCTATTTAGCCTCAACATTATCCACCTATAGCAAGAAGGAACAGAAAAAAGATCAGAGGTGTGAGTAGTTTTCAGTTGCTGATACAGAACAGCAGGAGGACAAATTTTTAAGTCAGACTGTTAGTTACCACTGTAAACAAATATATCCCCCAGTCCTTCAAACAACCTCAAGGTCAAGAACATATATCCAGCATTTTCTTTTTCTTTTTATTTTTGAATGACTGATCCTGCTCATTTACTGAGTTCTTAGTCCAACGCTACAGACCAGTATCCTTCAACCTCTTGCTCATAAAAGATATGTGCAAGCCAGTCTTCTTCCCGATTTCTCCTCCAGGTTATGAGAACAGAGTATTTTAGCTGCAAAAAGAAGCAGTTTTCACCACATGCTCATCTAGACCTCTGGTCCACAAGAACAAACAAAGAACTGCATCCAGGAGAAGTCTTATAGTCTACAGGTAGCCATAGCCTCTTAAGAATAGTCCTACAACATTTTTTCTATGAAAAAAGAGAATTAAGACCTAGGAAATAAGACAAAAAAACCCACTATCTAAAAATGATGAGGCATTTCCAACCACTGTCTATTTACAGTCATTTCTGTGGAACCAAATTCAATTCGAGGTCTTCAGCTATTACCTGACTTAAGCTTCTAATGAAAGGAAAAAAAAAAAAACGTAGACCTGAAAAATAGCTTGATTAGTGCAGAGCTCCTTTTCCACTCAACAACATTCCAGGTATGCTTTTTTATTCCCCCTCAGGAAATCATGGAACCCAAACAGGAGAGCACATTAGGAATCATAGAATGGCCTAGGCTGGAAGGGACCTTAGAGATCATTTAATCCAACCTCCCTGTCACGGGCAGGGACGCCTCTCAAGTAGATCAGGCAACACATGAGGACCGAACTGAGATCGAACCTGTGACCTTGGTGTTATCAGCACCACGCTCTAATCGACTGAGCTAACTGGCCCCCTAAGCCTCCATCTCCCAGAAAAGCATCAGCTAGAGCTTGAAGGAGCTGTGTCATAGGGTACAAAAGCACTGGAAATTGCTCTCTAAACTATTTTATTCATTGTTCATGCGCTTTCTACTGTAGCGAGAGAAGATGACCTGACACACACTGGCAGAAGCATAATTAATTATGCATTTAGAAAAAGACATTCAGGATAGAACTTATCATGAGGACGAAAGTTACCAACTCAGTGAAAAACAGATTAGAGTCAGAAATAACAGAAACACATTCCATTTTTGTCAGTTCTGTCATTTATTCTTATTCCACCACAATATAAAGCTTGCCACCTACCTCTATTACAACAGGTGGCTGAACAGCAGAAGCCACAGCATTTGTTGTCTGAGATAATGGTTTCACAGGAGTAGCTGCCACTTTCTTTAGTAACTGGGTGCCAGAATTCTTAAAAAAAAACACAACCACAAACAAACCACACAGGTGCAGAGATTAGTGGTCAGATAAGTCACTGACAAAACTGACCCTGAAGTTAGTACCTGCTCTTATCCCATATACACCAAGATACCAACTCCTACAGTAACAATACATGCATCATTTACACAGCCTATACAATTTAAACATTGTTCCACAAAGCTATTTGTCCACCAGTTTAACTCTCAAGAGCAGATTCAGAGACACTCAGACACAACACTCAGAATAAAATGGTTAAAAGGATGAGCATGTTGGCAAGAAATATGGAGATAGCTACATTTTTTTATACGCATTCTTACTCTTGCACACTGACCACATTACAAGAGATGGAAGTAAAAAGCCAGGAGAGCTCAGGGAAGTAGAAACACCCTGCGCACTTGGGAAAGGTCCTCAGCTTCACAGAAGTGTTCCACCAGAGGGTCACAAAGTTGCAGTTACTAGCAGTAACCATTTAGGTAGGTTTTCTGGGTTTGGGTTGTTTGTTGTTTTTTTCTTAAAATCCTTTATACCACTATCATCAGAGAGGAAATCCTTAATTTGAACAATAGCATTTGTAAGGGCTAGCAGTTTTTTCAAACTGAAAAAGCAAAGCACAGTGATGTCTATGTGCAAAACCAAACACCATCATACAGTTCAGAAACCATTCAAATGCTTATTTAACCCTCCATTACTTGCAAACCTTGTTATAACTACATAACATACAGCTACCTCAAATAAAAGCTATGAGAGCAGTTACCTGTACAGCACATATTCTGATTGCAGGTGTGCTGGTTGGTAGAGACGGCCTCACATTTGTGTTATTGTGTGGTTTGTTCTGAGCTTGTCCTATTGCTTGTTGAGATACTAGCATTAGTTGGCCATTACTGCTTCTGATAAGAACCGTTCCTGTTGGAGAAAAACATCAACGCTGTTAGAAATTGAGAGATACTACCGCTTTCCCATGCTTCTGTAGAAGAAATAACTAGAACACACTGATAAGATAATGTAATATTTATATAGTTTCTTACTCCATGGAATAGCTGCCAAGAAACATAAGAGCTAAGTGCACATCAGCTTTACTCTGCGTATTATGACAAAACAATTCCTAAAGTAAAGAGAAAAAACTTAACTAGACAGCCACGTTGAAACACTATGTGCATACAAGATGTAAACTGCAAAGCAGTTCATGATTTGACTACAAAAAGATATTTTGGACATTAAAGAGACTCATCCCAACACACACACTCTGGAATCACTTTAACAGTAACTTCTTTAAGCAGTTCTTCAACTTGTAAAATTCATCACCATCGTCTCTCTCTATACATTTTCACTTTCTGAACATTTAGGCACACACTTACAGGTGAAGAAATGGTTTAGAGAAAACCTGCAATGGGAACTGAAGTCTGATTCATACCAAGTTCACCTGCCTATACCAACACCACCCCCCTCGCTCAGAGGGCAGCGGTCTCCATGAAAACCAAGGTCACTCAGACATCTGAGGATGTCATGGGTCCATCCAAAAGCATTAAATGCATGGTTTTCATTATCCAATGGGAAATGAAAATTTTAAAAAGGAGGGGAAAAAAATACTCTTCTGCTTTATTTTGCTTGTTTTATGTTTCCCTTTCAAACCAACAGCAAAGTCAGTCCATCCTGTCAGTCAGCTCCTACCACCCTTCTCTGACCCCATCAGCTATAACTACAAACAACTGAACAGTTAACAAACAATGAGTATTTTCCCTAAAGCTTTCAAATGAAAATCACCCTAAGGAGAACCAGTCAGATGCCACCATACAGTCTCGTCTTCCCTGCAGTCTTCCCTGCACGTGGAAACCATTCCGCCAAGGATGTCTCCATCCCCTCCTCCCAAACCCCCTAAGGGCTAGGCTCTGGAAAACCCCGGGTTTTCAGGTAAAAGAAAAGGTGAAATGGCATAGAAACATGACAGATTGTAAATAAGAGCACCTCTACATTTTTGGAGGGCTGCATTAAACTTTCTCTCAAGTGCTCCAGTATCTGAAGAGTCACAGATCTGCACAGACTTATGTGAAGAAGGTCCCTTTTTGGAGAGCCGCCGGGTAACGACAATCACACCAATGCGGTTACATGCCGTTCCAACTTTATTGCTCCAATTAGCCCAATATATACACTGTTAATACAATACGCTTTATGTTCACGCACCAAGCACAAGCTACAATAAGCTTAGTCTTTGATTATCATTATCAATCCTTGTGGGTGTTAGATGCCCTTGCTGCAGTTAGAACATCCTGACGTATCTTTTGCAAAGCTCTTGCAGATACAACTTTGTTACCTCTTTAAGCTTCAAGGCGACTCTAAGAACAGAGCATTGTGTAAGGTCCAAGCTGGATTGTCCAAACTTTCTAGGGGTATACTGTGTCCTTGTTCTGCAAGGAATTCTCCTACACTTATGATCTTTCCTTGTGTAAAAACAAGACTGCATCAGAGAATGAGTCTTTTTTACTCCTGGGTTAGTCTGCAAGCTCTCAAAACATTGCTGTGTAATACAGCCCAAAACACTGCTTCTGTCTGAGTTTAAATCAATACAACAGGAAAAGCCGCAAGCTCCATGAGGGCTTTTTTTTTTTTAAATAATAATTAAAAAAAAAGATCAAGCTATAACCACATGCTTAGAAACAGCTTTTCATCCTCCACATCTGAAAGCACAAGAGGATATTGCAAGGCAACACAAAACTTGGTATAAAATTCTGTAATGTCAACATATTGGCATTTACGTAACACACAAACAGACTGCAAGAGTATCATCTAGATGATTCCCTCCTTTCTCAAGCAGCCTTTACTAGATGGGGCAGATGCACGAGACAGTTGCATATCCAGAAAAATACTGTTACTCCATCTGACAGCTCAGCTTTCTCCTCCTCCACTGAAATCTTCACTATAATTATATTAAGGTACAGATGGATCTTTAGATTTAATGAATGCCCAACATCATAGAAAACATACCAGAATTCTAATTTTCTCTTCATGTCATCTTACTTAAACATTGATCCATGACATACAATTTATCATCAGTCGGAAAATCAGCATTTTTTTTCCTTGTTCACATCCCATACTTATGCAGATTCTAGGGGAGGAGAGAAAGCCAACGATTTCACACATTTTGATAGCAATAGCATTTCTCCCTGCTCTGGGTCTACATTCAGGAGAACAAAAGTGTTGCTACTGGGGGTTTCAGACTTTTCTAAGCTTGCTTAAAAATGTCATTGCTAGCTCTACTCTGAGAAGGCACATATAAATTTATCATTTAATTCCTTTAGAGATTTAGATACATCAAGTGTTTTGGTTTTGTGTATTTGGGTATTTTGTCACTACTCCTTACACTTGTTTTTTAAGCCAAACTGTCAGAAGCATAACTTCTACTTCTCTGAATCACATTGCATACCAGAAGCGTCACTACCAGTCAACTCGATTATAGGGTTGTGTTTGGGGTTTTTTTGCACTGCTGGTCTTGAGTTTCAGTCAGCATTTGCCAGGAGAGCATCTGCCTGGAGAGAATCCTCATCCTTCAGTCACTTGAATGGGAAGACTTTCCAGCAGACTCCACCTGACTGGAAATTAACTCAAGAGCAACACAGTTAGCAAGCTAATGCAAACACAATACAGTTCACATTCAAACTCAGGAACATCTTAAAGAAAAAAAAAAGTAAATAAAAATCCCACCACCAAAAATATTAACAAGTCCCAGTTACCCCTTTACATTTGACCGTCACTTCAGTGATCCTCAGCAGCACTGTACCCCAAAATATTAAATCAATTTTCCTCCTAGTAACAGGATTAGTTAATACAAAGACATCTATACTTGTCCAGAGCATTGTAAAATAACTTCAGGCTTATTATTGGCAAGAGCATCCACAGTCCCCTTAGGCCACTTCAGTGGTTATGGTCCTATGTTCCAGTCAAGGCTGGAAGTTATAGTAAGAACGTGTTTCACTTGGAACAAACATTCATTTCCCTGTATTTGTTGCATTTGGCAGGAATTTTAACATGGAGGTAGTCTTCTCATAGCAGTAGCTTTTTGCAACAGCTAGGAAAACTGTAAGTCCAAACCCAACAAAACCAATACCATGGTCATCTACTAAATACTGCTTTCATGGGCTTAATAACTGTAAATGCCTGACGCTAGCACAAATAAAGATGAAGGCAAATTTGGAACGACTGTCACAGCTACAAATCAGTAAAGTGAAGAGCCACAAGACATCATTTCAAGCACAAAACACACAGTTCTGTCTGGTTACAACCTAATGTTGTGAAGTGACAGTAAAACCTAATGTTGTGAAGTGACGGTAAACTGACACACAGATTGCCTGAAACAATTTTAAAGCTTTTGAGAATGGCATTTATTATTTTTATTTGTGGTTGTCGAAATTTACTTATTCTTTTTCACAACTTAAAAAATACCCCCAATCTTTTGATATTCCCTTTCTGCCTTGAAACAAAAGAAACGACCCAACACTGCAGCCAATAGCACAAACTCCAAGGAGACCAAAGGAGATATCTTCTGCCAGAAGAAAAAGTTCATGGCACTCAAAACCAATGCCTGAAGTCTCTTATATACACCTCACACAGCTGCACAACTGTGAAATGAGGGGACAGCAGGTGATGGTGACCTTGAGGTTCTCAACAGAAAGGTCACATAAACAGACCTGTGCAGCTACCAAGATGCTACTATCAGATATGAAGTGCAAGAATCCACATTCTTCACTCAAGAAAAAAAAAAAAGAAAAAAGGACAATATTTCTTATAGAGAGCTGTTTTTCCATTCAATAGAAGGCAATTTCTGACAAACTAAATGTGAAAACAGATCAGGTCTTGTAGTTATTGCAACTCCACAAGAAAATGGGGGAAATAACCTCTGAGCAGCTTAAACAGTGAAGTTTCAGCTAACACCGCTCAACATAGCATTTAAAATCAGAAAAGATACCTGCAATCTCTGACCAAAACATCAGCACCAACTCTAGCTACTGAATAGCAATCAGGCATCTTCATAACATCAAAGGTGCCCTCTTTTGGGCAGCACTTCCAAGAAAGCACCATTTACAGGATACACAGTTTGTTTCACTGAGGCTGGTTCAGAGCACAGGAAAGACTTTCTCGTAACTTGTGCACTCACTAGTAAGAGTAAGGCACAATCTCTTCGGGGCTACAATGTTGTTCCCATTTTCAGATCACAAACAAAAACCTAAGAACTAATCTCGGCTGGTAACTAACTGTTCACTCACTTGCTTCCCTGGAGAACTTGGGTGTCTCTTGCAGATTAACAAACAGACCTTTCTACAATGACTTGAGACTTCTACCTCTAGATATTCTGTTTGTCCTGCCAAAACATCCTTTGGAAAGTTATTTATTCTTCTTGACTACCAGTGAAGGCACCTAAAATAAGAGCTATTTCAGTCCTTGGTTCCCTGTACATCTTCCTTCAGCTGCAATCCTGAAGGGAAAGGAACTGACAATCAAAACCCAGCTCAGCATCCTCCAAACCTACACAGAAGAAACCATGCTATAGTTTCTCACCTTGAAGAGGTATCACGGAGATCTATATCTTTTCCTCCCAGTGACCTGCCTTCTCCTGGAACAGGGGCCCCAGGAACCACACCTCCAGAAAGAGCACCCAGCATCACTCCCACAAAGCTCCACCTAGAACTGTCTCTACTCAGGCACGCAGGCAGCACATGCTACGGAAAACCAGAGGCTTTCTACTAAAATTCCATTTGCTGCTCAGACCCGAGATACCTCTGCTGTGAATTTTTGCTGTCCCAGCACCACCAGCCAAGGAAATCCATTTTTTTTTTCCTGAATTTGGTTATAACACACTTCAAGCTTTCTAAGCTGTAGCTGTGTTTAACATGCAACTCAGGAGTCAAGAAACACAGGTTAGTAGGAAGAACAACTTCCAGATACTTCTTCATTGTAATTACAGACAGAGAAATGAAAAACCATCAGAGACATAGAAAGATGCTGTAGGATCATTGCACAGATCTGTTTATGTCACTGTACATAAGGGCACCTGCAGAGGCTTCACAGTATTTCAGGGAACAGTAGTGAGAGAAATGACGCTGCTGTTAATGTAAATGTGTGCTGTCAACCAAACTTCAGGGTTTCACTCGGCAGCACTGAACACCAACGTACGCTAAAAGCATCCCACCGTAAAGCCAACCTGTACCACTACTTTTCTACCACTTAAGACAAGCCTGAGGCCATTTCTGCAAGGGAGCATCCAGAAGGAACTTCCTGAGATGAACCAGCCAGGAGGTATGCTCCTAGTGGAGATACACCATATGCTGTTACACATGAAGCTGAAGTTGTCAAGTTTAGCCACCAGGTCACTTACATGGTTTCTAACACAACTGCTCAACACGACAGCTCCTCTGAATTTCTGGCTGGGGAGCAACATCAGGTAAAGAAAAGAAGTCTCTTGCTCCTAAAACGCAATATAAGCAAGAACCGACTGTAATAGACTGCATTTATTTAAGAGAACACAACTTAGAAAAAATCTGCTTTCAAAGAAGGGTAAATTTAGCTTATTTCAAAAGAAGCAGTGCCCGTACCAGGTATGTTGTCAATCTTAGTGAAGTTCACTTTAACACCAGTTACAGATACAGGGTTAAATGCTACTTTCAGTAAGCAAAGAGTTTAACAACAAAAAAAATGTTTTAAAACAAAAGTAATCTTTCAGTGCTCTCTGTTCCCAAAAAATACCATTCTTTAACAGAACTACTCAAATCAATGGGATAGCTTTTAAGGCAGTTACAAGGTAAAAATCAAGCTTTAAAGGTGATGTTTTAGTAGGAAACTAAATGGCAACTACAAAGGGTTTAAGTTTCCTAGTCTATTTAGGATGACTCAAAGTTCAGAAAACAAAGGGCCAAATACTACTAATCCATCCAAGAGCCTTGGCAATAGTTTTTCTCTCTAAAGGTATCCTTAAAAAAAAAAAGGCGCACATTTTTTTCTTCTTCAACGCCATCTATTGAGTCTCACAGAACAGGTCACTTAAAAGTTACAAAAACACACTGCAGGACTGAATAAGACAGACCCAAGAGACGTTATTAAGAGACACAGACTTTAGGCAATGATCATATCAAGGTGTGTTGCTTTGTAGACTGGCTGCAAAGACTGCTAAGAAAATGTCAGTGAAATAACCGATAAAGATGCGATCGTTAAATCTGGAACTGAAGTGATTTAACTTTTACGTGACTTCCAGAACCCTTCTAACATGCTAGGGCTCTGCGCTTTCAGATGGACCGTACCGCATGCGGAAGAACTACTTATTCCCCATGACCCTTGCTTGGTACTTGAGTTTTCCTATATGTCTACTGCAGATTTCTGTACTGAAGACAAAGAAACAAACATGACAGCTCAATCTGGAGGCAACATCTAGCTGTGTTTCCCACTGTCTTAGAAACAAAGCTACAAAGATCTGGCAGCCACCCAAGGTTACCTCACCACAGGCTCCCAATGAAGAGCTCTAATCTATTCTTAAATCAAGTACAACTGACTTCAGACAACCGATCTCCTGGGAGGTCACAAAGATTGCAAGGTAGAGGGCTCATCAACACTGTACCGGTGATGTTGAGTTGTTCAGCTTGTACCCTACAGTCGCAAGATGTTCTACTCCAAACAACAAATCATTCCAACCTTCGAAGTAAATTTTAGTTGATGCAAGACATTCAGTAATGATCAACCCATAATCAACACCATTAGGGCAGCAACCAGAATCATTCACCACTAACATGGATCCTCAATCAATTCATTTCATTCTCATGTTATTTCACTAACTAAATAATTACATATCTCGGAAACCACCCTCTGTGGCCCTTCCCTCTGTCTATACTGCTGGGTGTTTGTAGCAATGGCTCAGGACCAGTGACCAGCGTGTAGATATTGTACAATGAGATGCCTGATTTTGAGTTCCAATGAAAGACACCTTGTTTTACTTGTAGATACGGAATTCATTAATTTCCATGTCAGGAGAAAAATTCAAAGAGCATAATCCCAACATGTTTTCATGCTATAACAGAACACCAACAACTTAAATACAATACAATCCCCACAAGTTCCTTTTAAAAGTTGACAGCATCTCTGTCAGCCACACAAAGATCACACTGCAGGTTCTTGTAGACTCTGGTCTACAACTTTTCAGGTTATTTCAGCCCCAGGTGTCTGAGCTCTCACCTGCTCAAATCCAGGGATTAGTCTTACTCACAGACATCACTGTCCAGTTGACAGCACTGTTTGTCACTAGTATTACTGTTTCCCAGATTGCCTGGGGTTGTTGTGAGCAGCTTTTTAAATCATCATGCACCCACAACTCTGTCATATTAACAACAGATGTCCATACTAACCATCTAAAGAAAATCTGGACATCATATTGATTCTTGGAGGGGCTGTAAATAACTGACAGGTCGTAGACATTTTCTGGGCATTGTTCCAAGATGGCACTACTGTTTTTATTTGAATTCAAAGCTATTTATTACATTTGAATCCCAAGAGTTTTTGTTTTTATTGTGGGTAGGCATACGGGATTCCCAGCCAATACCGCATTCCACAAGGCAGAGTCTTATTTGATATCGTGAGAACATCTAGCTCTGTCCTTAGGCCACATCTTTCAGCAACTGGGATAATTTCCCATCAGCATTTCCCCATCTCATCTTTGTGGTTTGTAACTTCACTACTTGAGGCTTGGTTGCTTTCCTGTCCGACTAATCAGACAGTTCCAGGATTGTCTACAAGTAAGACAATCTGACTTAAGAGTTCTCCAGGACCCAAGTTACTTCATGAAGAAGGTTCAAGTATTTGCAGAGGATTCAGCTGATGGCAGTGAAATAGTACCTCCAAGGAGCTGAAGTGACACTTCCTTACTTCCAAGACAACTGCTACTGCACTGAAAAGGCACTGAATCTATACACTCTTCCAGTTTTCTCTGTATTCCTAGTATTCACTGGAGTCAAATTCTTTAAATAGCAAGTTAGACGCTTGGCACATTACAGCCATCTACATACAGTGCACAGATTTATAAGGACCAGAAGGTATGCCAATACCTGCAATTAGCATTTCCAGAACACTGTGAAGATATTAAGCCATTAGAGAGAAATCTGAAACTTACAGTGTTCAACTGTAAAACTTAATTTTAAACCACGAGATGCTAAAAACATACCTGGTGTCTTGGTAGCGTTCTAATAAAGGACAAGATGAGCCTCCTTCAAAACTCTGTTTCCTTTAAATAAGATATGTGTGATATTTGTCAAGTGGCTAGCACATGTAGCCATATATAAAGGTGTTCAGAATACATTTATCCCCTTCAGCACACACTATCAACTGTCCAAAGCAGAGAGCCTAGGAATACATCTCCCAGGCAATCAGCTGGACCCAGCTTCCAGGGTTCCACTTGAACTAGATGGCAACTGCCACATGGAAGACTTTAGGTCTTGTGCCAACCAGGGCACGCTCTTTCACCAACTTGTTCACCTAGACTGGGCATCCGCACAAGGAACTCTGATTCCCAAGGCAACTCCTAGGAGCAACCAGTACTAACAAAGTAGTAACCAGTACTAACAAAACTGCTTCGACCAGACTGGAAGCGTACGCTAGAAAAGGGTCTGCAAAAATGAGCTATGAAATCCAAGTGCCATCATAACATCTGACTGTTCTTAGTTCACCAAATCATCTCAGTACGATCACCGAGCGTCACAAGTTTTCCAGCTTTAACAGACCCCAGATTTGCTCATTAGCAACAGGATCTTCCATTTGCTGCCATTTTTATCCCACTTCAGCTATGATCAGAGACTACTTCTTCAAGACAGTCATGATAAGATTCATTAGTGGACTTTGTTCTAAAGGTGACCTAAATGGCAGAACAGACGATTTGAAGAGCAAGCCACTTAGAAAAATCTACCGTGATCTTTTCCACTTTGCAATTTATATGTA
>NW_009715510.1:2504-2814 GCF_000703405.1 Apaloderma vittatum | reverse complement strand
GGTGCAGTTTGTTTGGAAGATGTTTCCCTCCCTCACCGTGACTTGTTCTTCTTGCTGGGTGATGGTGGTCTGTCCCATGGTGCCTGAAAGAAAGTAAAAATCAGCAACTGTACAAGGAAAGGCTCCAAGATGCCAAGCAAGAAGGGATGCAAAGTTTCAGAGGAGAAAGCTCCCTGTTCTTTGCTCTGCAGCAGGAGCTCCATGGATGGCAACAGCAAGGCAGTGGGTGTCTTTGCCAATTGCTTCCTACAGGAATACCCCCAGAGAGAGCTCTGCTTTTACCCAGGTCTTTGGTCTTTGCTCTCCTGTT
>NW_009715510.1:1969-2383 GCF_000703405.1 Apaloderma vittatum | reverse complement strand
GTTAGAGATCATGGGAGGGAGAAGGGATCCCTGGCATGTATTAGCTGCATCAGTGAAACACAGGCTAGACAGATAGACAGAGTGAGGAAGAGAGAGGTTGATGGTTGACAAGAGAAAAAAAAAAAGCAAGAGGTTGGTGATGAGGAGGAGAGGAGATGTTTCTTATCAGTCTCATCTTTTGTTTGCCAGCGGTAACAGCATCTTGAGCAAGAAGGTGCAAATCACACTTGTCATATGATGCTTCCAACACTTGCCCACAACTCTAAAGCAGCTCCCTGCAGGGATCTGTGGAGGGGGTGAGGGGTCTCCTGTGGAGAAGAATCATATCGTTAGTCAACGCCAGTGCTTACCCAGTGGTTGGCTCAGGAAAGCAGCGAGGATGAGATACTTGAGGTGCATGCTGAGACCGATCCC
>NW_009715510.1:0-1119 GCF_000703405.1 Apaloderma vittatum | reverse complement strand
CCTCTCAGATCTTGCAAATTCCAAGGCCAGAGTCTGCACAATATCTGTGGACAGAACATTTCCATACTTGGACTTATTCCAGCACCAATATCTCAGTAGAATTCTGAACATTCCATACTGTGCCCGTTGCCTCCCATCCTACCACTTTGCACCTTTGAGAAGAGTCTGGTTCCATTTCTTCCACATCCTCAGAGCATGCAGCTGTGGACACCCACAAGTGCTCTGTTGAGCCTTCATTTTCTTAGGCCTTGTTCCCCAGGCTCTTGAGGTCTCATGTCCTCAATTCCCCTGATTGCCTGGGGGCTCCCATTGGACTCTCTTCCACTTTTCCTACATACCAAGGAGCCCCAAACTGAACCCCAGGAACAGCCTCATGAGTGCCAGACAGAAGAGAAAGGTCAGTTCCTTGGGTCTGCTGGCTACACTTTTGCTAAGACATCTCCTGGTGCACTGGGTCTGCCTTGCCACAAGAGCACACTGCTGACTCCCCTTCAGGCATTGCCCACCAGGCGTCCCCTGCGTTCCCAGGTGTCTGACCTGTAACCTCTGTCTACAGCATGGTCCAAACCACCTAAAGAAGCTGAAAGGTACCTCTCCCCACAGGAACTTGGTGATCTTGACTCAGGCCTTCAAAAATAAAATCCTGGTATATTGTGTCCTACCTAAATGGTCACTTGTGGTGGGAACTGCAGCACAAATTCCTCATGCACGTGATCTCTAAAGCTAGAAAGAGAAGGGAATTTCAACTTTCCTTGACTGTATATCCATCTACCTCTCTATCACTTTATCAGCTTTCTCCCAGGGCTCGTTCTTCACTTCAAGTTCTCTGAGCTACCAAGGACTTATTCATGTTTCCAAACAGTCTGATATTGCAGGCTCAAAGTTCAGCCAATTCCTAGTTGCAAGGCAAGAAAGGGATTTTCCTTCCTCAGGCTCCTTTGACCAGGGAAAGAAAGGTAGAAAAAGACATATCTCCTGCCAAGAGTCATTCTCTCCTACAGTGGCCATCAGTGGATGCTGAAGGAAACAGAATTTCAGGACAAACAGGTAGGATGCCTCTGCTGAGTATCCACTCCTGTGTACCCAAGGCCCAAGGCCTGAGCTTGGCTCAAAAAGGCA